>NW_015150932.1:667749-668964 GCF_000732505.1 Cyprinodon variegatus | reverse complement strand
CCTGGTTCTGCTGGAGGTTTCTTCCTGTTCATGTGTTGTGACTATATAAATAAACTGAATTGAATAGAATTAAAGATCTGATGTTGCACATAGCAACCTAATGTAAATAATTAATTTTGTAAGTCTCCTTCATCAGTAGATATTGATAAATAATAATACAGTCGCCTGAATAAATTTTCTGTTAAACAGAACTATTTATTGGTTTGACAAAAGTTTACATGTCATATTACAGTCAGCTTAACGAAGAGGACACTCTCAAATGGTGATAAATATAAAGAAATCAAATAATATCATTACACAATTAAAATTACAGAGCATGAAAAGCACATTTGCAGTAGTTATATGATAACTGAATTATATTACTGAGACATTAATACATCAAGAGAGAATTTTTAAATTGAGAAACTTCCAAATTGTATTTATGCTTTTAATATTCTGGCAGCTAACTGATTTTTTTTTTTTTTTTTTACTGCAGTTTCAACCTTAATCTTACATTATTTCACATTTCCATCTCTTCTTGTTGCGTTTAGCAGCATTCTGTCTTGCCCTCCTTTCATACTCCAACATAATCTCAGATTTTACCCTTTCAGTTTCCTTTGCTGTCTTTTCCATGAGGTCTTTTTTCAATGCCTCTCTTTCCCTCTCACTCGCCTCAATAATCTCTTCCTTTTGCCTTCTCCACTCTGCCTCTCCCTCCTTCATCTCCCTCTCTGTCTCAGCCTGGTGTCTGGTGAATCTATATTCCATCTCCTTTTGTTTTTCCTTCTGGATAAGTTTTTTCTCAATTTCTTCCAGTTGTTTCTGTTGTTGGTCCTTTATTTCTGTCATGAACCGGGGACAGATGGACCCAGTATTCAAGGCGAGACAGTCAGTAGAAAAGTTCAAAACGTTTATTAAATAAATAAAACAAAACAGAAGCGGAGCTGTGGCTCGCGGACACTGTAGGCGGGGGGGTGGGGTACCGCCCAATCTCAGACATTCTGGTTTAAAAGTCCAGACCACGAATGTCCCCAGTGCTGCAGTCCCAGAGGTTATACTGGCAGCCGATCCTGGTGAGGGATCCAGAACAGACAGGAACAGACAGAACAGGCAGGATCCAGATCAGACAGGAACAGAAACAGGCAAGATCCAGACTTCCAGGCATCCACAGGCTTCCAGGAGGGTTCAGAGTCTGACTGGGACCAGAAGCATGACCAGGTGGTCACGCACAGGAGC
>NW_015150932.1:665060-666849 GCF_000732505.1 Cyprinodon variegatus | reverse complement strand
TTGACCTTTTGAATCAATCTGACTGGATGATCTGGTGAACTGGAAAGTGACCTGAGATGACATGATGTGAATTAGAGCTATAGAAATAAACTGAATAGAATTGAATTCTCCGGATTTTTTTCTTTCCTTCCTGATTTTCTCTGAAATCCCTCCATAAAGAAGGCTGATAAAAACAGAACCACCTGCCAGTAGAAAGTTTATGGATTGTATTTAAAAAAAAAATGAAGAAAGACAACAAGATTTTTTTTATTTAAATATTTGCAAATATACAGATCTTACTGACAAATAATAATACTAATAAACAAATATAGGGAAGAACACTAGACAGGTGCTCTAAAATAAAGAATATAAAAAACAAAATACATTATTCTTTCTTCTAACAATCTCTCACAAATATCTGTGGAAGTATTGCTCTGTTTTGAGTATTAAAGAGAGGGATTTCATGTACTCTAGAATTCATGCAAGAAACATTTGAACTTTGAGACGTTCTGGAATATTAACATTTATGTTTATGGACTTAGCCAAACAATATGAGCAGGTTTGTGATTAAAGTAACATTAGAGTCTTCATGGGCAAAATACAGTATTACACTCTTACTGTCAAATACTATCTATGTTTTGAGTTTAGACATTATATATAATGTTCAAGAAGAGTCCAAAGTGATAGAATAAATGAGATAAGGTTTCCTGTTCCATAAAACAAAAACTGCAAACTGCATTTATCTTTAATATCTGATAATTTAGAAACATAAACATTTGTAGGATAAATAGTTTGTATAATCTGGATTTGAATCTCCTTTATCTTATTGGAGATACAGAACTTATAGGGAAATAACCAGACCTTCTTCCAGCATAAAGATCCCATAATGCTTTTCCTCTTAGAGGGAATTAGGCATGTGTTTGATCAACAACAACATGATGGGAAAGGTGACGTCACTTCCTGGATGTAGGGGAGACTGGATGACAGCTGGGTTGTTTTCATCAAGCAGGGGAACCCGGCTGGACAGGAAAGGTATGTATTGACAGCGGCTCCGGTCCGGTCCGGTTCGGTCCGGTTCGGTTCGGTTAGGTCCGGTTCGATTCTCTGAACATTTTGATTCCATTTTTAATGAGGAACTGATCCAGGATGAGGAGCAGATGCTGCTGACAGGACGCTCAGCTTCCTCCTTCTCTAACGTTTATGTTTCACCGGAAATGGAGGATTTTATTCTCCATCTGATTAAAAACACTGAATTCCATTGAAAATCTGCCCGTTTAGGAACGGATGGAGGTTTTTAATCCAAAGCAAGCCGTGATTTTCGCACATTAACGCCTCGCTGCTTCCAGGACAGCCTTTCCATCGGATCGGTCCTATTTTCGGTGAACTGCTCCTTTAACTTTGGCTCACTAACTTTTATTCTCCGTAAATCTGTCGGTTGGTTCAAAGAGGCTTTCTGTGGTGCGTTCAGGTTAAACTCGGATATCGAATTTTCCATAATACAGTTTAAAGTCAGACCCATGTAGTTTGTTTAATCTGCGCGCATTTAATCATTTGCTATTTTATTATTGTTACTATTTGCTTAAAAATAATAAAAATTCCCAACTTGCTGCTTAAAGTTCTACAAAAATGCATCAATAAATGAGTTGCTAACATTATTAAACTATTCAGTTTACCCCCATCAAAAAAAGCTAAATGAAATTCCTTTATAATTGTTTCTTCCTTCTAAAACCAGATAACATTTTAAATTGTTGAGACATACTTTGGTTTAACGGCTGATTTGATGTGTGGGAGGGACCTGGACTTTGATCCC
>NW_015150932.1:659720-663415 GCF_000732505.1 Cyprinodon variegatus | reverse complement strand
GAAACGGATGAACGGGTCCCCCCCTTTGGAATGGGGGTCGTTTGGCTTCGGACGGACAGATCCACACCGTCCGTCCGGTGAAAGTCTTCTTAGAAAAGAAAAATCATAGTAGGGAAATCATATTTAAATGTCAAATCATTCTGGCTTAAAGATGTATATAAATGTTCTCTTTATCAGATCATATTGTCCCAAAATTTAGAAAATTTCTATTTAAAAAAAAAAAATCCTGTCTTAAAATCTATTTTATTTTTTCCGTTATCTAATGCAGGTTAGTTCTACGTCAGCCTGAACACCTAAATTCGGCCAATCATATATCAACAGTCATCTGTCAATCACATGTTTTCAGTCATAACATCTTGATACATATTGTAGCTCTCGTCACGACAGACACGGATCAGTTTCTCTTGAACTGGCATTTATTTCGTCTTTTCTCTCATGTCGTTCAACATGACACTCCATTTACATCTTTTATGACCTGAGAACTGTACAGACACAAATATATATATATATATATATATATATATATATATATATATATATATATATATATATATATATATATATCAGGTCAAACAAAGAGTGTACAAGTACAACTAAGAGCAAGATGCTGCGCTGCATAAGTATAAACAGATTTATCATTAAAACTAATAATAATAACTCATTAGCCGCTTGTCGTGAAGAGAGGTTCTTCACAGCTTGCATCAGGCTTTGCAATCTAGCTTCATAGTGTAGCATCTCTTAATTTTAACGTAGTGATACGCAAGTATGAACATTGGTTCCTTGCTAAAACATAACAGCGCAGAAAAGAATAAACTTATAAAATAAATTATAAAATGAACCCGTGTTTTATCTTATAACACGCACATGAACTTACTCGTATAAAGTTTATACCTAAACAACAACATAAATTATGAATGATTAATTTTAACAAGAATTCAACAGCACTTACACATATGGAGGAGAAATATTTTTTCTGTTCTGTTATTCCTCGCAGACACTGAACTCTGCCTGCTGGTGACCTGACATATGATAAACTAACAACCGCCATCTTTTCATTTCAGAGAAGCTTGCAGACTCCAGGTTGAATAAACGCAGCTGACAGAGCTTTCGTGTCTCAGGAACTAAGAATATGACATTTTATTGCATTAAATCAATGCCAGTCCTCTGAGTCCCTCTTG
Source organism: Cyprinodon variegatus (assembly GCF_000732505.1). NCBI lineage: Eukaryota > Metazoa > Chordata > Actinopteri > Cyprinodontiformes > Cyprinodontidae > Cyprinodon > Cyprinodon variegatus. Next base: position 662,237 of record NW_015150932.1, on the reverse strand, counting down.
TGACATGAATGACCTCACAAATGATTTGATCAGTTAAAAAGCAGAGTAGCTGCACAGTGTATAAGTCAATATTACATCCTTCTTCTGATTTGTTTTTAGACTTTCTATTCTGAAATTTTTAAAAGTAAACAGATAGGAAATAGAATTGATGGGGAAGAGATGTGGCAAAGGTCAACAGGGCCAGGACTCGAACCTGCAACATCCACGATAAGGACCAAAGGCTCTGTATGTGGGCTGTATGTTTAACCCCTGCTCCACCACCTTCCCAACTATTTACATAATTAGAAACAAGTTCATGTTTCTAATCATACCGTAAATCCTCTAATATAGGCCGGGGCCTTTATTTCACTCAGGTGCATGTTGGTCCAGGCCATTATTGGAAGGAGGCCAGAATTAGAGGCAGGCCTCTATTTCTATTTGATTAAAACAGACGACCAGTGGAATGAATAAAAACAGATTGTGTCTCTTTGAACCGATAAAATACTAGGTTAATTTATTGAAAAAGTACAGTTACCATAACGGTTTACAGAACATTATTCAGACATCTTCCAGCAGCTGCTATTTTTCTGCACGGCAATACAAAAAAAAAGACACAGAATGGATTCTTGGCCAAACAAAGTTTTAAAATAAATGAATGGAAACTGTTCTGCCATCACAGCCGGTCATAAAAACCAAACAATCCGGCCTCCTGTCTGCAGCACTGTCTGCGCTAACGATGGGAATTCCCAAGCTAATGGAAAGCTAAGCAAAACCGGCCATTATTAGAGACCCGGCTGCTAACGGACTACAGGCCAATATTAGAGGATTTACGGTATTCATGTTTATTCCTCCAGTATAAATCCTGCTCTTTAAAAACGCTTTACTCTTTTACTCCAGTGAAAGTGTAATTGTACAAATTTTAAAACTACTTAAAGTATAAAAGTAAAATTAATGCAGGAAAATCTGTGAAGGCCAGAAGCTTTACTGCTCTACTCTATTAAAGGAACATTTTTCTACAATTCTGGATGATAACTTCCTTAGACTTCATTTTCTTAGTTTTATAACAAATGGTTACAAATGATTTATTGTGGTATGTGGTGAACAACAAGTTGGGGCAGCACCGAATCCAACCACAAAGAAATTAATTGTCTGGATCAAACAAATTATTTTAATGGGTTTTTTTTTTGTTTTTTAAATATCAACAGACCAGAATGAAAATGAGCTCAAATGAAACAAAACTAACAAGTCTATTTTTAAAATGTAAGAAATAGAAAGTAAAACTTCAGTCTACTTCAGTAAAGTAATGAAACATTTGTACTTTGTTGCTGGACACGTCTTTCTCTAACGAATGAATATTTGCCTGGATGCTCGGACTGGGAACGATTTTCGGCTCTGGCAGTTTTACATCTACACCGGCCCACTTATCCACTACTCGACATGCGCCTCAAAGCCTCGGCTCATCTCATAACATCACTAGCAGAAAGCCATTAAACTTATGTAAGCTTGACTTTTCCCCCCCTGGGTACTGTACACTGCCCCCTGGTGGCCATTTTAGCTACTTTAGTTTCTTTCTAACTTATTTTTTTATTCTTTATTCATTCAGATAAACCCAAACCATTAAAAACCTTTGCCTATTGGTGAGATACGAGCTTAGTTTTGTGATGTTATGATGTTCACAGCTGAAGAAAAGGCCACTCCGAAGAAGGCGCCATGGAGCCCCCAGAGGAGAGGGCGGGTCGTTCCTTTGTGGAGGTGATCAATGAAAAGTACAGCCCAGAAAACTTTCCGTGCCGCAGAGGTCCTGGGATGGGGGTAGTGGTGGTTCCCACTGCGGGTCTTCAGGGTTCCCCCATGAAAGGTAAATGGAAATCAAACTGGTAACTTGACGTACGTTGTACAGGGAAACGGAAGGAAGTGAAGGAACACAGCCTTAAGGGGAACCGGCGCTGATGGAAGGCACACTAAATATGCAGCCGATCACCTGGTTGGGAGCCAGAGAAAAAGTGTGATTGAGGAACTTCTGGATAAATTAGAGGAGAACAAAGATAGATTTAAGAAGTGGATTGGATCTCCAAACTCCACTGCTGCTGCTAGAGACTAAGCTAACGTGCTTCTTCCTGTCTGTCATTGAACAGGAGCATAATGTGGCATAGCGGCCAATTTTCAGCTGGGTCAATTGGAACAGAGGCATACTGATGACATCACCAAATTCAAAGCTACTCTGTTATTGATAGTCTCTAGATAATATTTTTTTTTTTTTACTTTTTTTCATTTATTATCGCAGTAATTATGAACACAGTCAGATAAACACAAATCAAATGAACATTTTGCCAAATAAACAAATAGAAAACTTCTACCAGAGCCAACGGTTCTTCAGACACGGCTATGAAGAGAGAGGGCTGCTGGAGATGGGCTAACATTAGCCCTGGCTGCTGCAGACGGGCTAACGTTAGCCCTGGTTGCTGCAGACGGACTAACGTTAGCCCTGGTTGCTGCAGACGGACTAACGTTAGCCCTGGTTGCTGCAGACGGACTAAC
>NW_015150932.1:658017-659285 GCF_000732505.1 Cyprinodon variegatus | reverse complement strand
CTAACGTTAGCCCATATGCAGCAGCCGGACTAACTTTAGCCCTGGTTGCTGCAGATGGACTAACGTTAGCCCCGGCTGTTGCAGACGGACTAACGTTAGCCCTGGCTGCTGCAGACGGGCTAACGTTAGCCCTGGCCGCTGCAGACGGGCTAACATTAGCCCTGGCCGCTGCAGACGGGCTAACGTTAGCCCTGGCCGCTGCAGACGGGCTAACGTTAGCCCTGGCTGCGATTAGCGTCGGAGCTCCGCCGGTTGCCGCAGTCTTCTCAACATGGGAGCTTTTTTTTTTTATTACAGACTAAATAAGTAAATCGTCCATACAGTGAAGCTTAAAGTATTATATTCTTGCCTCAAATGACCTTAAAACTCACTTTTTATTATATTTATTATTACTGAACAACAGCAAAAGAAAAGAGAACTTTTAACTTGATACTCTGAGCTCTGTGAGCGCTAACCTTGAAGCTGCTGCTGCTGCAGTGCATGCTGGGACAGCTGTCGGTCTGGAGACCGTGGGCTGGGGGGGGTTCACTCCAGTGGCTGGAAAGTGGAGGGGATTCTGCTGGGAGTTGCTGGGAAGTGGGCTGCCATTCGGCTGGCGTTTGCCTGGGAAAGGGCCATTTTGAATGGCTGTTACCGAAAGGGTCTGGTGACTCACAGTACCCCAAAGAGACTAACCCTAACCCTGTGTCCCTGTAGACCGCCTGAACTTGCCCAGTGTTCTGGTGCTGAACAGCTGCGGGATCAACAAGGCAGGGGACCAGGCGGAAATCGCTGCCTTTTGTGCTCATGTTATTGAGCTGGACCTTTCGCACAACAATCTGCACGACTGGCATGAGGTAACATTGAAACACTGCTAGCTGTTGTTACCTACACATGGCAACAAAGTTGGGAATCCATGCAGCTTCCCGACCATCTGCTTTATTCATGCTAATTCACTGCGACGTATTTTAAACTTTTATGTTGAAACCGGGTATATGAACTCATTCCAAAAAAGTTAAAATCCACTGGACTTTGTTTCCAAGTTTGAAGACGTTTCTCTTCCATCCAGGAAGATTTTTCAATCCAAAATGTCAGAAATAGCGTTTAGTTCCAGGTTTTATCCAGCAGCCCAACAAAGCCTTCAAAAACCTACAATGCAGCGATAGAGTTGATTCTTTCTCGCTATCATCGCAGCCCCAACCCCTTCACAGGAGAACAGAAGACCTCGCCTATTCAGCCAGGCCAACAATTCCCTTTAACGGGTCGACCCCCCTTTCAGAGACATAGAC
>NW_015150932.1:653219-657973 GCF_000732505.1 Cyprinodon variegatus | reverse complement strand
GTCTATGTCTCTGAAAGGGGGGTCGACCCGTTAAAGGGAATTGTTGGCCTGGCTGAATAGGCGAGGTCTTCTGTTCTCCTGTGAAGGGGTTGGGGCTGCGATGATAGCGAGAAAGAATCAACTCTATCGCTGCATTGTAGGTTTTTGAAGGCTTTGTTGGGCTGCTGGATAAAACCTGGAACTAAACGCTATTTCTGACATTTTGAATTGAAAAATCTTCCTGGATGGAAGAGAAACGTCTTTAAACATGAAAACAAAGTCCAGTGGATTGATTTTACCTTTTTTTAAATGACTTTGACCTGGATGACTGAGAATCTTCACCAGCAGGTAGATGAACCTAATAAGACCCAAATATTTTTTCAGATCAGTAAAATCACATCAAGCATCCCCAATCTGGAATTCCTCAACTTGAGCTCCAACCCGCTGGCAGGAACCATCCTTAAGCCGCAGTGCGCCGAAGCCTTTCCCCGAGTGCGACGCCTCGTTCTCAACAACACTCAAATCTCCTGGGATACGGTGATGCTGCTGACCCAGAACATTCCAGAGTAAGACAAAGAGCGACACTAGAACCGTGTCATACAACCGTACGAACGTTTCGCATTGGGGCGTTACTAGCTGCTCGGGTGGTTTTAATGTTGAATGCTTGGATATTTTACGGTTGATAGTTGGGGTTACTTGTTTTGTTGGTTGGTATTTTACTTAGTTTTGGTTAATTGGTGAAATATATTTGTTTGGTTAGTTAATTGGCTTATTAGCTGGTTGGTTGTTGGTTGTTTTTTAACCCGCTCAATGGTTGGAAAGGCAAGTTCATTTGTATAGAACAATTCAGTACATGGACTATTCAACGTGCTTTACATGAATTAGATTACAAAATAAAATAAAAAAGCAGAATAAAAGAGTAAAAAAGAAAAGATAAAAGTAGGTAGAGAAGAAAATCAAATGTTTGACATGAACCTTAAACTAATAATCCCTCAGTTAACCGTCTGACTCCATCAGTCAAAGGCAGATCTAAACTAACAGGTTTTTAATTTTGACTTCAAAGAACTCAGGCTTTCAGCTCTTTCCCAGTCTGCAGTTTGTTCCAGATCCGTGGAGCATAGATGCTGCCTCTCCATGTTTGGTTCTAGGTCTGGGTGGACAGAGGAGGCTGGAACTAGAAGACCTGAGTGGTCTGGGAGATAGATCCACTCAAAACAGATCTGTTATGGATTGCAGTGCTGATCTATTCAGTGATTTCTAGACTAACAGAAGGATTTTAAAGTCTATTCCCTGAGCTACAGGGAGCCGGTGGAAGGAATTCAGAACGTGGCTGATGGGATCCACTTTCTTAGTTCTAGTGAGGACGCAGGCAGCAGCATCTGGATCAGCTGCAGCTGTCTGACGGACTTTTTAGGCAAACCTATGAAGAAACTGTTGCAGTGATCAATTGTACTAAAGATAAATGCATGAATGAGTTTTTCCAGATCCTGCTGGACATTACTCCTTTAATCCTCGAGATGTTCTTCAGGTGATTAGAGGCTGACTTAGTAACTAAAGGTTCAGGTCTGAGTCCATCATGACACCAAGATTTTAGCCATAAGACTTCAGCTACTACTAGCTGTAGTAGCTAAAGCTGGAAGCTAACTCTAGATCTCTGCTCCTTTGGTCCAAAGATTATTACCTCAGTTTGGTTTTTATTCAGTCGTAAAGACATTGGGATGTAAAGCTGTGCATCATCTGCATAGTTATGGTAACGGATCTGGTTGTTCGCTATAATCTGAGCTAAGTGGAGCATGTAGATGTTGAATAGGAGGGGCCCCAGAATGGAGTCTTGGGGAACCCCGCATGTGATTTTTCTGGTCTCTGATTTAAAGTTCCCTACTAACACATAGGAGTCCCTGTCCATCAGGGAGGATTTAAAGCAGTCCAGTGTGAACCAGAAAGGCCGACCCAGTTTTCTAATAAAATGCAGTGATCAACAGCATCAAACGCTGCACTGAGGGCCGACAATAACCAGCACTGTGGTTCTTCCACAGTCTGAACTTAAACTCCTCCTCAAATCTCCTCAAATCTGCTGCAATTATATAGATGAAAAGATAATCATCCTATTCTGCTGCAATTATATAGATGAAAAAATTATCATCCCATGAACACTGAAGGTAGAAGAAGAATAGCTTCACCACAAACTGGGGATGGGTTCACCTTCAGATCTATTGTATGTCTCTTCCTGTTTCCCCCTCAGTGTGTGTTTTCCTCAGCCCCAGCTGGGCTCTCCTGGTGTTCTCCTGCAGGCTGGAGGAGCTGTTCCTGTGCCTTAACGAGTACAGAAGTGTAAGTGCCTCTAGTGTGGCCTGCCCCACGCTGCGCCTCCTTCACATCACCGACAACAGCCTCCAGGACTGGGCAGAGGTGTGCAAGTTTGGCTCCATGTTCCCCAGACTGGACACTCTGATAATGGCCAACAACAACTTGGCCTCCATTCAGGACAGCAAGGATATTCTGGAGCGGCTCTTCCCCAAGCTGCGCAGCATTAACTTAAACAACTCAGGTGAGTCTCCAGGAATCCGTCCGTCTCTAAAACTGATAATATTTAGGCTGACGAGTTTGGTTTTGTGAATAAGAGATCTAAGTGAAAATTCTCAGTCATCCAGATTAGCGTCATTCCAAAAAAGTTAAAATCAATCCACTGGACTTTGTTTCCAAGTTTAAAGACGTTTCTCTTCCATCCAGGAAGATTTTTTAATTCAAAATGTCAGAAATAGCGTTTAGTTCCAGGTTTTATCCAGCAGCCCAACAAAGCCTGGTTTTAGTTTAGAAAACATGCAAATAGAAACGGATGAATGGGTCCCCCCCTTTGGAATGGGGGTCGTCTGGCTTCTTTGTTAGCCTGCAATGCCCCATACCTGTCTATGTCTCTGAAAGGGGGGTCGTTAGAGGGAATAGTTGGCCTGGATGAAAAGGCCAGGTCTTTACTTCTGCTGTAATAAAGTTGGGGTTGCGATGATAGTGGGAGGGAATCAACTCAATTGCTGCATTGTAGGTTTTTTAAAGCATAAAAAGGAAAAACTGTGAGGAGAGGAAACCTGTAATAGAACAAAGCTTCTTTTGCTAAATATAACTGCTGTCATAAGACTAAAATGTAAATTTAGATCTCTTATTCTGCGTTATTTATCCAGCCATGAAAAATTATTTATTTTCAGAGACGCTTGTTGAAAGATGAAAACAAAAGCAACATCAGAGATATGACAATTCTCTCACCTACAAACCATTCTACATTAAAATTACTCATTTAGATAAATACACTGAAAATGAATCCAATTTGGAAACGTAAACTAAAAACATAAAGCCACTGATAGATTCTGAATTGCAATTTTTTTATACAACCCCTGGCTCAAAATTAACATAATTTCAAATTTAAACTGTTTGACTTTAAGAAACACTGAAAGAAATCAAGAAGAAATAAAAATATGTAGTCAGTAACGGTTAATTTTTTAAGACCAAGCAGAGGAAATAATTTATGGAAGCAAATCGTTACCATATTTAAAATGAAAAAGCATTTCCAGAAAGTCTTTTTCATTTTAAGAATGTGGCTGCATTGTTTGACTCATAAATGAATTTAGTAATCAACCCTGTTTGCATTTTCATTTTCTTCTTCAACACCGCTTATCCTTTTACTTAATTAAAATTAAAAAGAAAAAGACATTTGAGATTTATTTTTCAAAATTTACCCCAGCAAATATATACCAAACTTCAATTTGAAATGTAAAATTTGAAAATGAAAAAAGCATTTCCAGAAAGGCTTTTTCATTTTAAGAATATGGCTGCATTGTTTGACTCATAAATTAAATCAGCAATCAATCCTCCTATTTGCATTTTCATTTTCTTCTTTAACACCGCACTTTTAGGCCATAATCAAAGAGAAAACACGCTGCTGACGTCACTCTGCTGCCCCCGCCGCTCACAATGCTTTTTCGTTTTCGAGTTGTGGACAGTACTTTGCAGGCAGACCATGAAAATGAAAAAGCAATGTCTGCTGTGTTTTCACTTTAATTATATAAGTTAAAATGTGCAGTGTTAAAGAAGAAAATGAAAATGCAAATAGGAGGATTGATTACTAATTTCATTTATGAGTCAAACAATGCAGCCACGTTCTTTAAATGAAAAAGTATTTCTGGAAATGCTTTTTCATTTTCAAATTTTACATTTCAAAAAGAATTTTGGTATGAATTTGCTGGGGTGCATTTTGAAAAATAAATCTCAAATGTCTTTTTCTTTTTCATTTTAATTAAGTAAAAGGATGAGCGGTGTTGAAGAAGAAAATGAAAATGCAAATAGGAGGATTGATTACTAATTTCATTTATGAGCCAAACAATGCAGCCATGTTCTTTAAATGAAAAAGTATTTCTGGAAATGCTTTTTCATTTGAAATATGGTAACGATTTGCTTCCATAATAATTATGGAGTTACCCTCTAAATTATCCATCCCCAAAACTAACACCTGCATCAATTAGACCTGCTCGTTAGTCTGCATTTAAAAAGAACTGCAGCAAAAATAAACAACTGAATGAACAGAATCTGCTGATTCCATCATTTTTGTCAGGGGTTGTTTAAAAAAATAGAAATTCAGAATCTTTCAGTCGCTTTATGTTTCTGATCACTTTTCCAAATCAGATTCATTCTCAGGCCAAGTTAAACATCTAGAAACAAAGGTGTTGATGGCAGCAGCACAGCTGATATTTCTCTCCAGGATGGAGTCACAGCCAAACAGGAACAGA
>NW_015150932.1:643512-653060 GCF_000732505.1 Cyprinodon variegatus | reverse complement strand
GAAAACTGAAGAAATTATCGGCATAAACAAAAATCTCCACTTCTGCTGTTGGTTGTCAGGTCTTAATCGATGGGAAGACATCGAGAAGCTGAACTACTTTCCGAAGTTAGAGGAGGTTCGATTGCAGGGTATTCCCTTACTGCAGGCTTACACCAATGCAGAGCGCCGCAACCTCGTGATAGCTCAGTGAGTTACTTTTATAAAATAAATGTCTTCCTGTCTGTATGACCACTGTGTGAGAAATTTGTCTTTAGATTAGTTTGTTTTAGATTCATGTAGCTAAAGCTCGTTTTGCCAATGTGTGCGCGGCTCTCCTCAGGCTTCCCTCAGTTTCCCTTTTAAACGGCAGCGTTGTGACCGACGCCGAGCGAGAAGATGCGGAGAGGTTCTTCATTCGTCACTACCTACACTGCCCTGAGAAGGAGCTACCTTACAGGTAACCTGCTCTGCCTGCACAGCTTTATTCTAGCTGCTAAAAATGTCGACTAGCTAAACAAACTGATCTTTCCCTCCTCAGATACCATTCCCTGGTAACCAAGTATGGCAAGCTGGAGCCTCTGGCTGAGATCGACCTCAGACCTCGCTGCTACGCTCAGGTCGAAGTTCACTGTGAGGAGAAAGTGGAGCAGGTTAGAGAAGCACTGATTTACAGTTAAAAGAAGAAATGCTTCCTGTTTTGCCACAAAACAACCAGAAATAGTCGTATTTCTTTCTTTATATCTTATACCACGTCCATTACTAGCTTCCCTCCTAGCTTCCTTCCTACTACAGCACTGATTAACAGCGTCTTCTGACCCTGAAAAAGTTAAAAACAGGTTATAATTCTCCTATTAATTCTCAAATTGCACATAGAAATACTTCAAAAATTATATATCCTTTGTTAGATTTTCCCCAATGGAGGTCTCCATTTTTTTTCCACCAGTGCAATGCATGCTGGGTAGATGTTGTTGTTTGTCTGACTGGACTGAAACCTTCAGAGTAAGACAGGAAGGCTAACATTAGCAGAGTTGTTTTTTATTGTATTGCGTTTAACTGTAAATGTGGACAGTGCCGTACTGCGTTGCTGCCGCAGTTTTCAGGAGCCGTTAAACATGAGATATTTGTTAGAACAAAACGGCCCCCACTGTTTCCTCTATTTGAGCAAACACCATTAGCAGAAGCTAACGTGAAACCAAAAGGCTGTTTCGCAATTCACAAGAATGTGAGTACAGACTTGTGTTCTCCCCAAGTTTGTTCTTGACAGCGTGTCCTGAGTCTCCCCCTGGGTCTCCTCCCGGTGGGACGTGCCTGGAACACCTCACCAGGGAGACGTCCAGGAGGCGTCCTAATCAGATGCCAAGCCACCTCAGCTGGCTCCTCCCGATGTGGAGGAGCAGCGGCTCTACTCTGAGTCCTCCCAGGATGACTCTAAAGTATATGTGGTCATGACCCAAAGCTCATGACCATAGATGAGAGTAGGAACGTAGTGTGCTTCGCTATCAGAACCAGTGTCTCTACCCGATCCATACCGGAAGCACGTCCGTACCATCGGCTCATTGACGCATGTGCAAGAAGATTTTCATCCTGGTCGCCATAAATTTGGTAATTATGGTACTAAAAGTACTTATTTCTATCTTTAACCTCTTAACATCCAGCTAATTTTGGACAATCCTCGCCTATTTTGAATACCTAAATGAAAAAGCTAATAAGTTAGGAACTGTAAGCCCAAATTACATGTGCAATACATTATTTGAAAGCTAACGCCCTCTAGTTTCTGAATATATAAAATTGGCTGAGTAGAACACAGACCAAGCTGCATCAGTTCAAACATGACTCAAAGTTGGGTTTTTTTATTCTCAAAATGATAGGTCTTTTTTGAACAGCAGTAATAAAGACATTCTTGAGAAAAAGCAGGTGTCATTGTATTATAGGTGTTCTACATCATGTCAACCATTCTGAATTATTACACCCACTTAAGGTCCACCGGGTCGCCGGTGACCCGGTGGGTTTTAAGAGGTTAAATCACTAAAGAATGCAAATACACATCTTAAAAAAAAAAGTTTTAAGACTTTTTTTGAGAAAATTTCATGCTTTTTACATTTTGTCCGTTAACCTGCTTCCAGCAAAATACGATTAAACCATGTTTAACTGCATTGTTGTTGTTTTTTTCTTCAAATTATGCACTATATGCCATAATGTTAACAAGACGGAAAAAAAATAAAACTGAAGAAGGCTATTTTATGTTTGAATCCAAAGCCTAAAAAGTTAGCTCCCGGAATTAGCGTAGGATCCCATTTCCAGGACAGATTAGGTGCAGACAAGTGGTGAAACAGAAATGCTTTTGATGAATTTATTCTCTCAGGAAATACATTATTAACCTTTAACACATTATAGATTAGTACGCATACTATTTTAGGGGAGGGAAAAATGTAATTTACATTTTTCTTACACAGTAAAATTGAGGGCGACCCGACGTATTTCTGGTTCCACAGATGAGCTGATTTTTTTTTTCTAGCTTTTTATTGTCATTCCATTGTCACAAGTACAGAGCACTGAAATGAACCTTCTGCATTTAACCCATCCTCTTGGGGAGCAGTGGGCTGCCATCATGGGGCGCCTGGGGAGTACTGTGGGGTTAAGTGTCTTGCCCAGGAACCCAGAGTGTCCAACTGTGGGAGTGAGCATAACACAGGAAGACTGGTTCATTTAGCAACAATCCAGTGCTGCCAGTGGCCTTCATGCTGGCTAAACTTGGAAGTAAGGGGTCTAGTGCCCCTAGTGGCTAAACGTATTAGTGTTGCTTTGAAAGTGGGTGGACCTTATTGTCATTAGGACCAGGAGAATGTGTTTTTAGGGCAAATAATCCCTGGTGCTGCCTAAAACGTCTCTCGTTCAAAGCCTCCATCCAACTAGGGCTAACAAAGAATCTTTGTTAGCTTAGCTCATTTTGTTAGCTGGATGGTTATGTAGTTTTTTGTTTTGATTCCCTTTTTTTGTTGGATAAATGGTGTTACTGTGGTTCTGTTTGACTTTGTTTCAGCTCAACATCCGGTTGGACCAAACCGTGGCTGACCTGAAGAAGCAGCTGACGACGGTGGTCCAGCTCTCCACCAACAGCATGAGGCTCTACTACATCAACAAGGACAGCGCCTTTGGTCCGGAAGAACTGAAGTACAACACGCGGGCCCTCCACTCCTACCTCATCCAGGATGGGGATGAAATATTGGTGGTTCCCAAGACCAAGTAGAAGCCTTTTGTTGTGCAGCTTGATAAGAAGAAGTTATTTGCTGGGGATTATGTTGATTGTTAAGTCGATATTGGTTGAAAATAGTTTTGAAGGTGGCTCACCTTTTGTAGTGTAGAGCAGCAGTTTTAAGACGAGCGCCATATTGGAGGCTAGTTGGTTGGCGCTCAGTGAAAATCCAGAAATAACAAGTTTCAGTTTTATTTGAAGGGAAACCCAGTCAAGCGAGTGGATATATCCATCACCGCACAGCAAAACTCCGCTGCTTATGTTTTACATGGCATCCACCAAGGCACCTTCACAGGCAAACTCCACGCCGGCTCGCCCACCTGACTGAACAAGAACCGGTCGCTATGTGGAGACGGACTAATTTCAGGGGCACCGTGGCCTTCAGCACTGTAGAAAATCTCACCAAACAAAAGTAAAACACAGCATGTGTGATCAAAATGGGTCCATTTGTGTGGAAGGACATTTGAAAGTCATAGGGAAATCATATTTAAATGTCAAATCATTCTGGCTTAAACATGTATGTAAATGTATTCTTTATCAGACCATATATTCCCAAAAGATAGAAAATTAAAATCTGTTTATTTCCCCGTTATTTTATGCAGGCCAGTTAGTTCTACGTCAGCCTGAACACCTAAATTCGGCCAATCATATATCAACGGTCATCTGTCAATCAAATGTTTTCGGTCATAGCATCTTGATTCATGTGTCGCAGCTAATATACGCAACGGTTGAAACCAGAATCCTTTCCTTTCCCATTGAGTTGCGTCCCAGTGTTCACGGGGATGGACGTCTGTGTCTTCGGCAGGCGTAGAGCTAACAGAACTGGCAGCGTTGCGAGGCAAGGGCTCAAACATGTACGGCTGGAAGCCTTCTACACCAAACCAAGCTTCTGCCGCCCTGGCGTCCTCTTCCACAACATCTTCGTCCCCGCTTTCCTCCTCTAAATAAAAAATGGATGACGGAGGAGACTCATCCACGACCTCCGACACTAAACTCTCCTCCTCTTGCATGTTTCCTCTGTCCATAGCGTTCCTTGACAGCGTCGTTTCTAAGTCACCAATTTAGTGCTACTTGGTCCCAATGGAATTTCCCATTGGGAACCTGCTAGCACTAAGTTGCTAACTGGTTAGCAAGATGCTTCCCACAAACCGGCTACAACCAAACATGTTTGCGAACCTTCTGCCACAACAATCCCCCCCCCCTTGATAAACGACCAATCACATTCACTTTATTCACTCGTGTAAAGTCGGGCACCACTCGGGAGAATTCAGAAATGCAACGGTAGGAACAGCCGATATCCCACTAAACATTAGAACAGCAATACCAGTATTTTGTAGTTGATACAGGCTTGTGGTTCTGGAAAGGAGGGTCCATCGGATAGTCGAATCTCAGATTCAGGAGGAGCAGTGTGGTTTGCCCAACCAGTCTACATGTGTTTTGTGGATCTGGAGAAGACAGTATGGAGTACCTGGCCCTTTAATAAGTGCTGTTAGGTCTTTGGTTGACCGGTGTCATAGCCTGGTCTGCATTGCCGGCAGTAAGTCGGACTCGTTTCCGGTGAGGGTTGGACTCCACCAAGGTCGCCCTTTGTCACCGATTCTGTTCATAACTTTTATGGACTGATTGAACAAGACTCCTCTGTCAGCCTGGAGCATTCAGATGATGTGTTCTTACCTGAGAGAAGATTAGAAACAGGAGAAAAATGGAGAATAAGGCATTTAGTTCCTTTATCATGAACGTAAAAAGGTTTCTTGCATGAGACCCAATGATTTTTTTTGTGCGACAGTCAGTTTTCCCACCACTCTGTAGTGAAAGTTAGAATCTACAGCTGAACTTTATCACAGTGAAACGATGTTAAAATCTTATTGTTCAGTTTATTTTAGAGTTTCCTTCCCTAATAATATAGATGATGGAGTTTAATGTAAAGCTACATGACGGAATAATTTGAATTCACGAATTAACGGAAGTGATCGGTAGCAGGGCTGACCCAGGACGGATTCAATCACACTTTGTTGTTTGATTTATTTATGTTTGTTCTCTTTAATTTATTATTTATTTATTATTTTTTTGTGATCAAATGTATTTTATGTTTTATGCTGTTTGCATTGGAGTAATTTTTCCACATTACTGTTTCAGTTGCAACCAAAAAGTGTATAAACATCAACCACTTTTACTGAGAATAAACTATATTAGAGTTTGTTTTGCATAAATTTTACTAACACTGGATGATGCTGTAAACAGCCCAGCAGTGAGTTATTAGGAGGTGTTTGAATGATCAGGTCGTCTGATTAATGATAGCAGGTATAATTATCAGGAATGCAGGATCCCACAATCTAGTTTAGCTTTAAGCCCCATGGAGGCCAAAAATGTTGATGCCCGAAACTCCTTCTCATTAAATAGAACAAGGCTGATCTAAATAGGAAGATTAGCTTCGCTTTTTAAAAGCAGTTTAACATCTAAAACACTTTGTTTTAAAAAAAACATTTGGTGTCAGGATGTGTAGAAATTTGTAGATGGATCCAAAATGCAGAAGCGGAGGCAGAGATGAGTTCATGTAGATTTAATGAGGAAGGAATATAAAATCAGCAAAATCAGCTGCAAAAAATCCGCCTGCAAAGAATTCAGCTTCCAAAACAATTGCCTGCAAAAAATTCAACTGCAAAAAATTTGCTTTCAGAAAGATTTAACTGCAAAATTGTCGACCTTTTGATGAACTGAAGCCAAAGCAATCTACACTTGATGCAGTCCAGCAGCTTCTAGCCAGGGAAATTAGGTCATTTGATCACATGACTCAACAGTTGGGCATAGCTTTTTTCGTGGCTGAATGAGGAGTTTTTCATCTTAAATAGAGATGATTACGAAGGTAGCTACTAATAGACGGCTATTAGAGTCTTCCATCTAATGGGACTGGGTGAAATAACTGAGCCGATCACAGCTAGTGCTGCACCCCCGTCTGCCAAGGCTCTTGGTTTGATCCAGAAGAAGCGGCTGGCGGCAAACTATTTTGTTTCTGAAAAAATGAGCTAATTTCATTGGCTGGAAGCTGCTCAACTGCATCGAGTGTAGATTGCTTTGGCTTGAGTTCACCAACAGTTCGACGCTTTTGCAGGCAAATTTTTTGCAGCTGAAATTTTTGCAGGTAAAAATTCAGTGTAAAGAATTTCATGTGTACAAAAAAGACAGATTCCAATGAGACAGTTTTTCTTCCATAGAACTGGTTAGCAGAGAAAGAACTGGAAAACCAATGGGAATGAGGGCGACATTAGGGGGCGACGAAGAGTAACTGGGAAGTATAACCTAAAGATAACTGTATACAATGAATGATAAAAATATAGCAAAAACTAAAGAATGCTGAACAGGAGAAGTAATACAAACATATATACATATAAAACTGAATAACTTAAATCCAAGCCTAACTGAAAACCCAAAGTGAAACTAAACATTACTAAAAATCCCAGCATGGCGGATCATAACATGCAGCTCCTTCCTTTACATCCTAACATTAAAGATAATATATTCATTAGAAATAGTATTAAATATAAAGAGCTCAGTTTCATTTCAGATTTAAATGGATTTTTATGTATAAAAGTAATAAATAAAGCAACAAAAGGTATAAAGCGACATT
This sequence comes from Cyprinodon variegatus, assembly GCF_000732505.1. Lineage (NCBI taxonomy): Eukaryota > Metazoa > Chordata > Actinopteri > Cyprinodontiformes > Cyprinodontidae > Cyprinodon > Cyprinodon variegatus. The sequence goes on along the minus strand of NW_015150932.1, from coordinate 646,203 downwards.
TAGACAGACTTAGAAAACGTGTTTATACATCACAACATTTCTTTTTGTACAGCTTTCATGACATTTCCATGTTCTTAAAGTGCAGCAGTGATCAAACGTAAACAGTTTAGCAGGAAAAACATCGTGCTAAAATTTACAGGTCAGTGTTTAGACTAGAACGAGTGAGTCTGAATATTTAAACAAGCAACTAAAGCGTTTCTCTTACTAACAGAACGAGATGGAGATTAATAAAATACTTTTAATTAGTAAAGTAATTTATAGATTAGTTTGCTAATAAAGTGATTGTTAGCTGCAGCGCTATTGATCAGCCTATATTACCAGATCAGTGTGTTTTATAAATTTTCACCACTCAGAAAATGGATTCTTTTTTTTTTTTACAGTGTCCTCTCTGCTATTGCGGCAATAAGAATAATTGTCTTGATGCCAAAAAGAGCCCAACAGGTTTTACTTTCACCAGTGGAGCAGTACGGCTATCGCCATAGTGATCCGCTTGATTTATGCATATAAAAAGGTTTACTATAATTATGCAGGGAGTTTAACAGATTATATGGACACTGCAATGTAGGTAGAACAGGAAAGGAAAAACGGAAAAAGGAGAAAGATGAAAGAAAGAGGAGATAAAAAGGAGATAAAGATAAAACATTTTCATTCTGCTTTATCACCTGCAAAGAGATGGAAAAAGAACAACTAACCGATATAAGAGATACAATAAAGTAACACCTAGATACTATCGCTGAAGTATAAATAGTATTATTTATCCTGACATGTATGCTGTGGAAGCTGAAGATCAGAATCTGGGCTTTCTGTGTGGAAGTGAATCTCTGAGTACCTGGAAAATTGATTCTTTTATCTCTTGGTTTCATCGGCCTCCTCTCTCTAACGTGTTTCCATTTCTGTGATAAAGCCTGTAGCCTTTTCCAAAGAAAGCAGTTTAAGTACTTTAGTTCTATGCTGCTGAAATGTTCTGGTATTTAAAACGTCTTTAGGTGGTACTTTGCTCCTTCCTTTAGACGTGTCCCAGTGCACCGCAGTATTTCATCCTTTATTAAATATGCAGGATGCTGTTTGCCATTGCAGCTTTGGAAGCGTGTAAACCTCCCAGGGAAGGATGCAGATGTGATCGTAAATCTCTGCTATGACAGCATTGATGCACAAAAGCACAGCAGAGAGAGTTGGTGGGAAGAAAAACAAACTTCTGGTGACAACTCTGGCTTTTTAGACAGGCTGGCTCCTCTATGCTGTGGTACACAGATACACTGCAAAAATGTTCTTAGAATAAATGTATTTACCCCAAATTTGAGTAGAAAAAATAAGATGATTTGCAGATGGAAAGAGCATTTTACCCCTAAAATAAGATAATTTCACACAAAAAATGTTCTCAGTGTAATTGAAAAAATGTTTTTGGGTATCTATTAATCATATTTAATTACTTTAACAAAATTGTTTTATTTCCTACCATGTTAACATGAAAAAAATTTGTTAAAGTAACAAAATATGATTAAGTAAATGCCAGAAATAGTTGCTTTATTTAGTCTAGATATTGTGCACTTGAAATAACAGACTTCTATTGTTTTGTTTTGATTTCTTATTTCAAATGTCAAAAGTGTGAAAGTGTCTCATTAATCTGCTCAACTCAAGAAAAACAAAACATTTTTCTTATTTTAAGAAAAAAATAAAGTTAGATTTATATTTTTTTGGTGGTGCAACCAGCTCAGGCCTTTACTCATTTCATGATATTCTGGACTGTTAAAGGAGAAATATGCAAAGCTCATCTTTATGGTTTAGAGTCCTAAAAAAAATATTTCTTATCCTTAAATTTTAATGAGCTTTGCAAAGTTGCATCTACGACATTTCTTTGGGATTTCCTCTGATTGATTAAACCCAAGCAGTGTTTATTGGTGACATGGAACAATCATTTTTATAGATAAAAATCTGAAAAGTGTGGCAAGCATGTATTCGGTTGCACATTTGTTTGATTCGACTACTCCAGCTTCATTACTACACTGTATTTTTTTTCCATCTGCTGTAAAGTTTTTCCTGTACTTGCAGCTGAAAAATCTGAACTTTCCAACTATGAAACAATAAAGTCTAATTCTATTCAGAACCTCATGTTTCTGCAATTATGGCTGCAAGTTTTTTGGGGTCAGAGAATCTATGATCCCCATATTGGACGCCTTCTTGTTCCTATGTGGCTCCGGTGGTCGCTGTTCTACGCTGTTATGTTTATAAACAGCATCCATCTTGAATGAGGACGTCTCCTAGAAAACTTCAAACCCATTTGCCTAAACCGGAGGTCTTCCACAGGGGGTCTGCGACCCCTAGGGGATCCACAGAGGTACTGCATGGAGGTCACGAAAGTTTTGGATGATTATTTTTTTATATATTCCTCCCTGCAAGGAGCTCTTTCACGCTGGGCACCGTTTCATTCACAACACCTGTCCCATCAACCAGGAATCAGAAATACTTTAATAATCCCAGGGAGAAATTACTTTAGTTACATTACTCCATCTGTAATAGAGTGACTATAGGAGCAGTTTGATAGAACACTATTTCATGCAATATATATAATCAGGGGGTCCCTGCTCCATCTGGCCATCAGTTTGGGGTCCTTGGCTTGGAAAACGTTGAAGACTCCTGACCTAAATTGAACCTTTCAAGCTGAGCATGACCTGGACTCCTCAGCAATCCCTC
>NW_015150932.1:641154-643098 GCF_000732505.1 Cyprinodon variegatus | reverse complement strand
CATGGTGCTGAAGGCAGACATCAGTCAGTGGGAGACGACGGAGTCAGATGCAGAGGAGGACAGGATGGCATAGAGATAGAATGAAGCAGAATGATGAAAAAGGGGTCCCTATGTCCTCCAGCAGTCTAAGCCTATAGCAGCAGAACTATAGAGATAGATCAGGATAACCTGAGCCACTCTAACTAGAAGCTTTATCAAAAAGGAAAGTTTTAAGCCTAGCCTTAAAAGTAGTATTTTGGTTCCATTGTGATGATTTTCCATACCAATTCATTGTTGTTGTTTTTTTAAACCAGGCGCAGGTGATTATTATCTTAAATAATATAACCCCATAACTACATCCCTAGGTCCCAAATTTGTTGTAAAGGAGGCATTAGGGACACAGCAGCAGCAAGGAAAGGAGAAAAGGAAGAAATTCAAGATATCGTTTCTTCTGTTAGATAAACTCAAAGCCACAGTAACCACTAAGGTAGAGTATCGAGGATAGTAGTAATAGTAAGTAATATTTTTTCTTTAAAACTCCAGCGTCTTTCTGACCATATGAGCAAACAGATTCAAAGAAGGCTGGTAAAAGCTGAGGAGGAGGATTGGCCATGCCTGTGAACCACAGATGGTGTCATCTAGTTTCATCTCTATTATTTTATTTTGGAGGTCTGATACATTTTCCCCTCTGCTGATGTAGACACTGCTTGTGATGTCATCAGTTGTGATGCATTAGTTGCAATATGTTGTATTGAATCATGTCTGACAATGTTACACCTCCAACTTTCCAACAGTTTGTCTGCTGATCTACCAGAAAAAACAAAACTTTAGACTCATGCAGCTCTACAGCCAGGCCTCCTCTTGACAAATAAGACAACAGCCACCCTTTTCTAGAGGCATCCTATACCACATAAATAATCAGAATCAAAAATAGTCCTATGACAAAGCTTGAACAAAATGTATTCATTTAAATCATGCATATTCACCTCTATTTACAGAGGGAGGGAGGGAAGAAGGAATGAAGGAAGTCAGTCAGGGGCATTTAGTGTTAGCAGCAAGATGCTGCAGTTCTTCCAACACCAACAAAGTGTGTTCAGTTGGAGGTCACCAGAGGCCAGCAGGTTAAAAAATAATTATAAATAAAAAATAAAAAAAAAAGCCTACAGGATTTACTGAAACATTTGTTTATAAAAACTATTACAGCAGCACATAATCATTCCCATATCATAATGAATATATACAAATAAGCTGCACATTTCCCTACTTCATTCTAAAATACTATTGCCAAGTATACATAAAAAAGAAAAGAATATATATATATATATATATAATTTTTTTTTCATTGCAATGAACTGTTTTCCCATGAAGCTGCTGCTTTCATTCCTCCCCTCTCCAATAAACCAAACCTCTACAGAAGAAGCAGGGCAGCCATCCGAGGCCAAATATTTTCAATGAAAGGATTCTCTGATGTTTACTCCCGTCGCCATGGTGACGGTGTAGGAGGCGGTTCGCTTCCATGGACAGTGACGTTCTCAGTCCTTCCTGACGTCACCGTTAAAGCGGAACGGGCCGTTACTCGGTTGCTGAAACTCTACAACTGCGGCGGACAGCAGCAATGGCCAGAGAGCGATGGTCGCCGTGCTGAAGCCTTCCTGCCCCGTCCAAAGTTTGTCCTTGACTCGGTCCGCTGGTAGGAACGGCCACCGGATAGAGAGGCTCCGTTTGGACCGGGATGATCTCCAACTGCGCGGCGGTGAGTGGAAGCGGTTTCCTTTCTCCTCCATAACCTGATCGCTGCTTTTATTCATCATCATGGGCTCTGAGGGAAACGGTTCTGGTTCTAAGCCCAACATCAGCGGCAGGAGGATTTATTGGTTCCCACACAGCGAGCTTCAGGTTCCCACAGTACTGGAAAAAAACTGAAACAAGTGGAGAAAGTTTGATTTATTTCTCATGTTTTATCCA
>NW_015150932.1:639478-640704 GCF_000732505.1 Cyprinodon variegatus | reverse complement strand
GCCCAGTTTGGTTCTATCTGTTACAGCCCAGTTTGGTTCTATCTGTTACAGCCCAGCACGGTTCTATCTGACTGTTACACCTCAGTTCAGTTCTATCTGGCTCTTACAGCCCAATTCGGTTTTATCTGGCTGTTACAGCTCAGTCCGGTTCCCTCTGGTTGTGTTTCCAGTGAGACTGATCTAGCCTGGTTACACGGTGAAAACACAACACAGATCCTGGTTAGTTTAGATTAATAAAATTTGTGTTTGCAGCCTCTCACAGCGGGGGGGCTCTCTCTCTCTCTGTCGCTATGGGCGGCCAACGTAAAAGATTAACCACAAAATAAATGTTTACTCTCATTTTTACCCTATTTTCTTTGAAAATGCCTAATGAAGATGTCAAACTTAAATTTTATGTATAAATCTCTGCTGTTGCTGCTGTGTGTGAGGGATTGCTGTAGAGTCAACCACACAATGCAGGCAAATATCCACTCTTAGATTCGGGATTTATCCAGGAGGATGAACCCTGCAAAGTCCAGCTGGTTCTCCAACATAGAAGCTTTGAATCAATCTGACTGGATGATTGAATTCGAATTGTCTCTGTTAAAGTCTGTTTACATTTCATATGCTGTAAACCTAGACTAGAGAAACAAACTGAATTGATCTAAATGTTAAAGGAACTTTCTGAGCTTTTAACTATTTTCTGATACCCAGAGATACTGTCAGAGCAGTAGTGCCTCCCTGACCTTTGAACAACTGAAAATGGAGAATATTTAGAGCTGCTCTGCTGCCTTGCAGCAAGAAGTTTCTGGGTTTGATTCCCGGCCCGGTGTCTTTCTGCATGAAGAGTGCATGTTCTCCCCGAGCATGCGTGGGTTCTCTCTGGGTACTCCGGCTTCCCCCCACAGTCCAAAAACATGACTGGTGCGTTACTTGGTTTTTCTAAATTGTTCTTAGGTGTGTGTGAATGGTTGTTTGTCCTTTTTGTCTCTGTGTTGTCCTGAGATAGACTGGAGACCTGTCCAGGGTTGACCCCACCGTTCTCCCATAGACTGCCGGAGATAGACACCCTGACAGAATAAGTGGGAGAAGATGGATGGAGAACATATACTTAAAGTCGTAGGGAAATCATATTTAAATGTCAAATCATTCTGGCTTAAATATTTATATAAATGTAATCTTTATCAGACCATAATGTCACTAAATGTAGAAAATTGCTATTTAAAAAATAAATCCAGTCTTAAAAT
>NW_015150932.1:637522-638619 GCF_000732505.1 Cyprinodon variegatus | reverse complement strand
TTGCAAACCTTCCGCCACAACAATCCCGCCCCCTTGATAAACTACCTATTAAATTCACTTTATTCACTCATGTAAAGTCGGGCACCACTCGGGAGAATTCGGAAATGCAGCGGTTGGAACAGCCGTTTCCCTACGATTTTAAGCCAAGAAGCATCAGCTCTATCTTCACAGATGTGGAAAAAAACACATTTTCCTGCTGTGGGACATGGAGGAGGCTCTGTTATGCTCTGGGCTGCTTCATCTGAATCTCTGCAGAGTCAATTGAAATCTCCAGACTGTCAGGGATCATAGAGAGAAATGTGCTGCAGTGTCAGACAGTTTGGTGTCAGCAGCAGCTCAACAGGATCAGGAGCCAAAACACAGAAACGGCCGGAAACGGCTGAGAGGAAAACATTGGACTGTTCTAAGGTGGCCCCTAGGAGCCCTGACCTCCATCCTACTGAGCATCTCTGGAAGGAGCTGGAATGGAAAAGACAGTCTGAGACTGACAGGAACAGGAACCATTGATGGACTCTAAGGTTGGGAAACAAACATGAAGGGAACCATCATTTTAGTCCCTTAATCATTCTGGTGGATGATAATGAAAAGTATTATCTGACTTTTTGGTCAAAAGTCTACAGAAATGTATATGCTTGTATGCATGAGTGAGTGTTAGGGCTGAAATAAATTATTAACTAATAATAATTATTAATTGAATTATTAATTAAAACAGATTAATCAAATAATAATTTTATCATCTGCTAATTTAATAATTAAAATTAAATGGTTACCAAGAGTAACGGTACACAACCTTAAAGGAAAAGTCCGGTCAGCCAGGAATTTTGCGGAATTTTGCTACCTTTGCGGTGATTTAATGAATTTAGCATTAATTAGTAAAAAAATAAAAACTAATAATTTTCGTGGCGATCACTGAGTCTGGGAGCGGCCATTTTTGCCCAAATATAGTAGCCCTCCCTCCTGCCATCTTCCAGCAGTGACGTCACGGTGCGGTAAGCCTAGCGCCATTCTCCCCGCTTTCCAAGCTAAATCAATGGGAACTACTAGACACATCTGCAATCAACAACAATTATTGAAGATTTCCAGAGGACTTCACCATT
>NW_015150932.1:632636-633832 GCF_000732505.1 Cyprinodon variegatus | reverse complement strand
GGATGCCTCCAGTAAAGCACATTCACATGAAAATTACTCTCAATTAAAAACACTGATCATTTATTGAACAGGATGGAAAAACTCATTTATTACAGTAATTAAGATAAAAGATTTTACAAATTTAAAATTTAAATTTGTTAAATTAAAAATTAATAGTTTTTAATACATGAATATAATTTATATATTTTTATCTGGAGTCCACTTATAATTTTCCGTAAAGTGTATTCTATATGTCAGATGGACGTGTGGCGTGGAGCGTCGATGCGTCTCGGTTTCCTCTCAGGCTCGGTTCTGACTGGTGGAATATTTTTTCCTGCGTTCAGTCAGCAGCCGTTCAGTCGGGCTCCCAGAGCGCTCGGCGCTGGTTGTCCTTTAAGAGCGAAGCAGAATGCCAGGGGAGCGCCCAGAGACCTGTGGAGGTCACGGCCGTCTGCTATATTTACCGGCTCTGTAACCCGATCCGTGGCATTCTGCACAGCTGCGCTCACACCGTCTTTCCTCTGGGTCCACAGTGTCCTGAGCAGCGCCCCTACTGCTTTCTCTCCGCAGACCCAACCGCTCAGAACAACAAGGGTGAGCCTTTTCAAAGCCATTGTAACCTCAGCGTTTTTCCTGCCTTTACCTCCCTGCAGGTGACCCGCCGGGTTCCGGACTGCTGGTGGTTTGGTCCTCTGTAACCATCAGTCCGGCTCCAGGCCCAGGATCCAACTTTTAGACACTTCTAGGTTTTTGCTGATCACTAGAAGAAAATGAAAACCGTTTCCTTCAGCTATGATGGTCGTTGGCTGCTGCTGCATTTTTTTTCTAACATCCTCTTCATCTGGGCAGGAAAAAAAAGCTTTTAATGGACCTGATTGTTGGATCATCGTTCTAATAATCGTTCGTTCTTTTAAAGCTGAATTTATCTCCTTGAAAGTTAAGCTGCCTGCTTCATTGCTTCTCTATTTATGGGCCTGGCAGCTAATAGTTCCTCTAAATCTATATTTGTCACATGAGGAGCTTTTCTGACACGTTAGCCGTCTTCCTGCGGTTCCTCCAACTCACATCATGTCATCTCAAGTCACTTTCCAGCTAACCAGATCATCCATTGATTCAAAGTTTTCTATCTAAGGAAAACCAGCTGATTGCATCGACTCATTGACTCTTCAGCAATCCCTCACACTAAGCATGCTTGTAGCGACAGTGGAGAGGAAAAA
>NW_015150932.1:628916-632145 GCF_000732505.1 Cyprinodon variegatus | reverse complement strand
CCCACACACACCCTGCCCACCGAGGGACCAGCCAAAATGGGAATCTAAAAATGAGGTTTTAAATATTTCTTTTCAGTTTCAAATATTTTTCATTTTAAAAATATTTTTCCATTTTTAAATCTGTTTTTAAATCAACTTTATGGCCTTAATTTAGCTCAATCTTTAGGGCTTAAACATTTATTTTATGGAGTGATGAGACAAAACTTTTATTTCTGCTGTGAAAAGGTTTTTGCTCCTCTAGTAGAAATATCTAAAGTAGAATCTGCTCATCAACAGACCTTCCAGCAGGACGTTGATTTAAGAGCAAACCTAGAAGTCCAGCTTGGTCAGAAAGGTTGGATGTTTCCTAAAACCAACTGAGACGCTCTTACAGCCCAGCCTGATGATGACGATGATGCCTCTGATCTTCCTCTCTCGTCTCGTGGCGTTGCTTAAAGCGGGGATCCTCGGTGCTGATCGGTGTGGCGTGTTTGTTTTCACAGGGTGGAAGCGTTGGGGGGCGACCGTAGGATGAGCTGCCCCCAAAGCCACGGAGTCGGCGGCGACTGACGCACACTGCCACCTAAACAGCAGGTAAAGCGCGCTTCACCCATAAACACACAGAGGAGGTTAGAAAGGTCACTGATTTTATTTGAACAGCGTCCAACATTGGCAAAGCAAACTAACATCAGAGATCCACTGTAGCCTGTTTAGGTTAATATTCAATAAGGTCCCAAAGTGGGGTCAGAGGTTAGAGGTCAAAGGATGGCTTTCACAGTTATTGTGATGTGATTCCTGATGTGTATGGAGGGCCAAAATGAACACACATAGATAAAAAAAAATTTTGTCCCACTGTACGATAACGGAGGTGTTCTTTTTTTTGAAATAGTCTAATTTCATCATTCATTTACTGTAAAAAAACAAATAGAAATATGCTTTTTTATTTTTTAAGTTTTACCTGCTTTAGTGTAGAATTGACATTCTGACCACATATAGAAAACATGTTGTTGTGATTTTATGTTCAATGTCCATCCAGGTAGGAAGTCACGTTAATGTTGAGATTTTATATTCTATTCTATTCCCAGCCAGATGGGAGTTTATATTTCTAAAACTTTAAAGATGTTTATTGCCCTCCCCGGTAGGGGGGTGGGTGGTGGGGGGGTAAAATATCTAATTTAATCAGATATTATTTCAGCTGTTATATACTGTTTATGAAACACGCCCTACTAGCTGTGTGTTAGAACAATAGATGAAAGAGTGATTCGATTATTTCTATTTATTTCTGCACAATAAATTCACCACAACTTCTGTTCAAAATATAAGAGTTTATTAACAAAAATCATTCAGCTCCAAGTCAAACGTATTTCAGTTTAACACTCTCAACTAAGACTAGTAAAACTAAACTAAACTAACTACTATGTACAAAGAGGAAGGGAAACATGGTTGTAAAACCATTTTACAGTTTAAGGTCGATTTTAATTTTGAAAACCAAAGTTTATCTGGAAGAATTTGGGATCTGATCGAATTAGCTTTTCAATAATTTAGAGAAATTGGAATGTTTTCAGACCAATTCACAATGCAAATCCATGAGGTGAATAAAACATTATTTGGCCAATTGTTGCTCAGAGGGGTGTTTTTATTTTTTGTCTAAAGAAAGGGCAGGAATGCTGGTGAAGATTCTCAGTAATCCAGGTCATAGTCAATCCCAAAAAAAAAACAAAATGGCCAAACACAGAAGAGCGCCCTCCTCTGGACAAGACTGCGCTACATCTACACCTTATGGACAGAGGACATTCTTTGGAGGACCAGAATGTTCACATTTTGGACAAAGAAGACGGGTGGTTTGAGAGGAGCGTGAAGGAAGCATCTATGCTAAGAAAGAATTCCAGCTTTCAAAAACCTCCAATGCAGCAATAGAGTTGATTCCTTCCCGCTATCATCGCAGCTCCAACCCCTTTACAGGAGAACAGAAGACCTCACCTATTCAGCCAGGCCAACAATTCCCGCTAACAACCCCCCTTTCAGAGACATAGACAGGTATGGGGCATTGCAGGCTAACAAATTCTGAATTGAAAAAGCTTCCTGGATGGGAAGAGAAACGTCTTCAAGCTTGGAGACAAAGTCCAGTGGATTGATTTTTAACTTTTTTGGAATGACTATGACCTGGATGACTGAGAATCTTCACCAACATACTGACATCTCAGTTCTAGTATCAAACTATGAACGATTAGGTCTAAGGATAGTTAGACCTTAGTTTGACTCATAGTAACCTTTGGTTAGCGATAGCATAAACCATAGTGACGTCATGCTCAGACACTAGGCTCTAAATAAACACAAAACACTGATAAAAAAAAAGTTTCTTAAAATATATAAACATTTTATAAGAATAAAAACACATTTAATCAGTTATTTTTTAATCTGTTGAAGTTTTATTAACCTAGAAGTTCATAGCTTTAACTTTTTCATGAAAATAATTTTCAAAAAGAATACATCCAAAGTCCAGTGGATTATTTTTTAACTTTTTTTGGAAGGGCAGGAATGCAGCGAACGCTCTGGAGTTCGGTAGGATTTTAAAACCACGGATTACATCATTCTTGCACAGAAAAACAAACCCAGTCAGGGTGAGAGTTGGTTAGCACCAACCAGGGGAGGCCGACAGTTTAGAGCAGCCAGAATGTGTAAGCTGTTGTTTCCATGGTGACATGTCCTTTCAACTGTAAAACCTATAAACTATAAGGTGCATCAAGTGTGTCCATCTCCCAGTTCACTGGGATTAAGCAGACAGACTAACCCAAAGTAGAGGAAGAATAATACTTTCAAAAAAATCTTCACAGAAAGAAAGAACTGGCTTGACTTTTTTTAACTCTTACTTTACACTGATACCCCAAAATAAGATTTATTAAACTAAATCGCATCCTCAGAGGTCACCTAATTGTAAAGAGAATCCAGCTGTGTGAGTTTATTTCATAAACTCCTTTTCCTGTATTCAGATATTCAGATTTTTTTATTTCTAATTTTCTCTTCCTGGATAATTTTGCTATGATTGCGTAGTTTTCATTGTGTTTCACTCACCTATGGATAGTAGCGAGTTTACAGTAGTAGCCATTCAGATTTTCCCCACTTTCCTTGATGGACCCTTGGCTGGTCCCTGGCTGGTCTCTGGCTGGTCCCTGGCTGGTCCTTGGCTGGTCCTTGGCTGGTCTCTGGCTGGTCCCTGGCTGGTTCCTGGCTGGACCTTTGCTGGTTCTTG
>NW_015150932.1:625584-627328 GCF_000732505.1 Cyprinodon variegatus | reverse complement strand
TGGCTGGTCCCTGGCTGGTTCCTGGCTGGACCTTTGCTGGTCCTTGCTTGGTCCCAGGCTGATCCTTGGTTGGTCCTTAGTTGGTCCTTGGCTATTACTTCGCTGGCCCTTGGTTGGTCCCAGGCTGATCCTTGGTTGGTCCCTGGCTGGCCCTTGGTTGGTCCCAGGCTGGTCCTTGGCTGGTCCTTGGCTGGTCCTTGACTGGTCCTGTACAATTCCTTTTTAAACAACAATCTTTGTACTAAAATATTCTTCCTGTAGTTCAGTGAAAGGTTGGAGTCGGAGTAAAAAATATGCAAGAGGGGGGCACTCCATTGAAAGGAAGTTGGCTGCTATTCGGCCGACCTTTTACTGTGAAGGGCCCTTTTCAAAGACCGCTACTTTAAAAGATTTTTTTTTTAATTTTACAAAATACCTAAAATATGGCTGTTCTCCGAGAAGGTGCTTTTTTTCCCACATCATTATTAATTATTTTATCTTTTTAGATCTTTCCCTTCATGTCCCTCATACTGTAGTCAGTTAGTAGAATAGAATAGAATAGAATAGAATAGAATAGAATTCAACTTTATTGTCATTCCACTGTCACAAGTACAGAGCAACAAAATAAATTCTCTGCATTGAACCATCCCCTTGTGGAGCAGTGGGCTGCCATTGTGCAGCGCCTGGGCAGCGGTGTGGGCTTAAGGGTCTTGCTCAGGGACCCAGAGTGGCAGTCTGTGGGAGTGGGGGGTCAAACTCACAACCTCAGGAATCAAAGCCCTATGCCCTAACCACTAGGCCGCCACTCCCTGTAGCCAGTTAATCCCCCCACCCCCACCTGTCCAGCGGGTGGTCATCCGTCTCTGTCACCGTTATTTTTGGGGTTGCAGGCTGATAAGTTGTGTTGTTCTTCGTAGCTGTCAGGTTCTCTGTTACACAGCCCTAATTTAGGAACCGTGCTGTTCGGCTTCCATTGCTCTAACGGGTTTTCATGTTAAGCTGGACGTCAACTTTGTCCTCTCAGGTAACAGTCGGGTAATGCCAAACTCTGAGTCCATGTATGTTTTTTTCTTTTCTGCGTCAGACCACAATAACGCTGCTGGACTACAGATGAAAACTCTACATATGTGCATCAGCTGGCTCTGCTCCATAGGCTCAATTATTGATGAAACCTTTGGTCACAGAAAAAATAGGCCGAGAGCGACCAGAACAAGTGGAAAAAGAGAAATGGAAAGGAAGGCCAATGTTACGAGGCAAGGAAGGGAGAGCAGAGAGGAAAGGAGGCGGTAAAAGAGAGAAGAAGAGATCAGGGTGCAGAGAGCAAGGATAAAGAAATAGGAGCCCAGCTGGATCAGCAGCATCAGATGCTTTTATTTATTTAGTTGCTGCTGCACATGTGAACTGGAGCCTCTCTGAGCCTCTGCTGCCACAGGGACACACTGTGCTGCCAGCGATGACCCCCCCACCGCCTCACAGGCTCCACCTGTAAGGATCGCTTGGAGAGACAGCTCAGTGGTTGGAGATGGAGAGGAAAACCTGCAGCTTCTCCTTATCTCTGCTTTAGGCTTAGCGCAGGGATAACAATTAAAGATCAGCCGAATAAAGAAAATCTACAACCGGTAAAAGTCTGGAGACATTTTTAATTATAATCCATTACTTTAAACAGAATTTAACACTGAAATAAAATAAGGTGTTTATGCACCCAGGTTATGCATTGAATTTTTAAATAAAAAAATATATAAACCTTTTTTTTTCCATTTTAAAA
>NW_015150932.1:623043-624159 GCF_000732505.1 Cyprinodon variegatus | reverse complement strand
AATAATGATCCATTGATTATTCCTGCTGACTGAACTTTTCCTTTAAAACCTGCATTTAGGCTATAATTATTAGGAATGCTAAAGGCCCACGCTGTAACGGCCTTTTTCGGTATTTAACTCTAAATCAGTTAAAAAATCTGAAAACTTATCAACAAATTGCCTAAATGCCACAGCTGGACTCGTCTCTCTGATTGGATGACCTCTGAAGGTAACCGTAGGGCTCCTGCAGGGCTACGCCTGCATGCCTGCTGCTCTGTTGAACTGATGAACGATGTTTGTGTCTCTTTGCTGTGTCTCCAGTCAATGCAGTCTTCCAGAGGCACTCCCCCCCCCGTGGCCTGGAAAGCAGCAGCATGTCCCGCATCTCCTCCACCCCCAAACGCTATGCAGGCTCCTCCTACACCAGCCACTACAGCTCCTACGGCTCCTCCGTGACCCCGGGCCTTAGCTCCTACGGCGAGCGGGACCGACTGTCCTCCTACAAGTCTCCCACCTCCTCGTCCTCCTCAGGATACACATCCAGCTACCTGAGCAGCTCCACCTTCCGCGACCGTAACTACAGTGCCTCCTCGGAGCCTGACAGAGACCGGGGCCGAACCATCCCACGTACCGACATCCTCGGGAGCAGCAGCAGCTACAGACGGAGCGAGAGCCTCAGCCGAACCCCCGCCAGGAGCTATGGAGCTCCAGGGCTGAGCGGGGGGTCGGCCTACTCAGGCTACAGCTATACTTCGTCCTTAGCCCCGTCCAGCTACCTCGCTTCTTCACCGGCAGCCTCTAGCATCTCACTGAACAGAAGAAAATCTGTTTCCCAGAGTGACCTGAGCAGAGACTTGTCCTCTCTGAGCCTCAGCAATGCTTCCTCCTCCACCCCGTCCTCCTCCACCAGTGCCCTGCAGAGCTACCGCAGTCGTACTAAGGAGGCGGCGGGGTCGTACGACGCAGGCTCCAGACCGGGCTGCTCCAACCTGCCTCGGAGTTCCACCCAGGAGGCCTTCAGCAGCAGCAGCAGAGTCAGCAGCTCCTCCCTATGGGAACCCAGCAGCAGCAGCCTGTCCGACAGCGCCAGCAGAAAGCCCACAGTAAGTCCTCTTTCTTCTTCTGCTCCTAAAACAT
>NW_015150932.1:620480-621559 GCF_000732505.1 Cyprinodon variegatus | reverse complement strand
AGAAAGATGAAAAAGGGGTCCCTATGTCCTCCAGCAGAAAGATTGTTGCTACTCCTCCTCCTCGCCCAGAACTTCTGGGGATGTGAAAATTTAAATAGCTTGAAGGAGTTGCCTCATTTATGCTCACATAATCCTCTTGCTGCAGCCAGGTATCTGTAAGGCAACACAAGTCAATGTGATTATTAAGGGTGTGCAAAATAATCGTCATGACGATCCATCGCGATTCTAATTTTTGTGATCTACTGCATTGATTATTGAAGGCAAGAATCGATTATTAAAAAGAAAAAAATGAACAAATAAAATACATCAATGGTTGGCGCACATCAGCCAAATCAAGTGGAATACAACTTCCAGTCCAGCAGATGTCGCTGTGGATGTGTTGACGCCCGCTGCCTTGTGTCACAAGCATGTCCGGCCGCGGTATACTGCAACGAGTCATTCGTAAACAAAATATGGAGGAGACTGAGAAAATTCGCCCCCTGGCTCCATCACATTTCAAGTCAGATGCTTGGATGCATTCTAGTGATTATCACAAATCAAGTCATTAACTAGCAGACTTTTAGAGGAAAGAGATCTTATGTTAAACAGACCACATTTAATCGTTTTAACTTTTTTCCCAATTGGAGTTATTTTAATTTTAATTAGATTATCATGATTTACTCCTTTGGGAATCTTTGCTAATTTATTAGATTTTGGTCGTTGGCAAGACACTGTCTGGATGGAATAAAGAGTGGGTAACAGTAGAGAAGCTGCAGAGAGGTCTGTTAAACAAGGACTCTGCTTCCTGGACTAATAAATTTGACCAGATTCCTAGAAAGAAGAGCTGCACCATCCAGAGTGATGCTATGAAACACACTGGCTGTTTAATAGCATCAGTAGATTAACTTTTACTTACAATAAAAATCGGCCCATCACATTGCATAGTCATTATGAAGTCAATTAAGCCTATAAATCATGTAATTTAACATATTATACAAGTCCATCACAATAAAATTAATGTGTCAATGGAGCAGAAAAATACAGATGAGCCAAAAGTGCTAAATTGATGATGTACATGTAACATGTATTTATTTACATTG
>NW_015150932.1:617557-618795 GCF_000732505.1 Cyprinodon variegatus | reverse complement strand
TAAAGGGACCTGAGATGACATGATGTGAATTTCAGTTAGATCTTAAACTACTTCTCAAGATAAGGGTTGCTATGGCAACAGTTTGGACAGGAAGTTGTCTTCTTGTACTAGATGTTTGGCAGGTGAAACTCAGCCTTTCCTATCAGGACATCTGATCATGGGAGACGGCGTCTGTTTTCCACACAACCTGAAGCAGTTTAATGGCGTTAATTTGGCATTATGGTTCTTTAAACCAGGGGATCATGTGCCATTATTTACTTTTTTAGGTGATATTTATGTATTTTGTCTAAAAAGAAGTGGAGCCATCCATCGTTTCTCCATCTTGTACCTGAAGGCGGCGGGCAGTTCGCTGTCTGAGCTCTCGGTCTTCTCAGACGGACTGAACAGAGCTCAGTAAACCGCGTCTCGTGGCTTTAAAAGCTCCTGACTCAGACCCAGCCTCGTCACCTCGTCCACTCGCTCACTGGTTTGTTTTCTTGGAAAAGCTCCAACCCTCAGTGTGACTGTAGCTGAGACACACATGATGGTCCGCTGGTAAACAGCCAGCTGATGTTTTTGCTGTTTCATCAGTGTGTTCATGGTAAACAGTGTTTTTCAAATCCACCCTTCACTACCATGAATCCTGTAAGCAGTTCCCACAGACACAAGCAGGAATTAGGCTTATGTGAATCTGACCGCTTCAACTTTCTAACCCAAACTGGAAAAGATTTTCCTTCCTTTCTCTTTTTTATTCACATTTCTACAAATAATTGTTCATTTTTGATTGATGATACCAGAATAGACCATAATAACTTCATCATTATGTATTTAAACATTTGATTTTATTGTCATTTCAAATCTCTGAAAATAAGAAATGATTAAACAGACAGACTGACCGATTCAGGAAATTAATAAAGGGCGATTCCACTTCATTTTTCTAACCTTCAGCATCTTTAATCCACTATAATTAAAAAACTACAAAAACTACTCACATGAAACCTGGACTAGATTATTTTAAACTACTTTTAGAATAATTAAACCCAGGTCTAGGATTTGTGAAGCCAAGATATTCAATAAATTCTATTCAGTGTATTTCTATAGCTCCAATTCACATCATGTCATCTCAGGTCACTTTATAGATCCAGATCAACCAGATCATCCAGTCAGATTGATTCAAAGTTTTCTGTCTAAGGAAAACCAGCTGATTGCATCGACTCATTGACTCTTCAGCAATCCCTCACACTAAGCATGCTTGTAGC
>NW_015150932.1:611041-617142 GCF_000732505.1 Cyprinodon variegatus | reverse complement strand
AAGCAGAATGATGAAAAAGGGGATATGAGCTTATTTCATTTCAGCTGCACATATCGTTGCCATGAAAAGCATCTGTTACCACGACAGAGTCATAGAGGGTGTTTAGGAGCCCCCCCTGCAGTCCCTTCTCAGCCCCTACAAAACTGATCAACTAACCAGGCCAACGCTGAATTACGTTTAAACTGAGCAGAACTGAGCCTTAAATATGCAGATCACATCTATCTGACTACACCATGTAGAATTCAGAGAGGAGGATGTACATATGTAAATACGTCCCACCCACAGAGCGATTCATTGAACCCGGGACTGAATGTGGGTTCCGTTTTTGCATCTGGACTTTGCACATTTGACAGTCAGATGCAAAGTCACCAGAAATGTCTGCTGTCACTGTGGCTACATCGGTACATTGACAATAGAGAGAGTCAGTGAACCTGGAAACATGTTGGGACCGTCAGATAGAACTATGTGAGAATATTAGAAACTATGACAAACATGAAGAAAATCCCAGAAATGCACTCACCTGTTTTACTATGTAACACTTTGGGATTTGATTAAACATAAATTGGATTAAAAGTCCGAAATATTATTATTATTATTATTATTATTAGAAATGGGAACCATAGTTCCCCCTTTATCTGCTTCTGCTGTTTTCACATCTGATTCCTAAAAAAGTTAAAATCAATCCTCTGGACTTTGTTTCCAAGTTTGAAGACGTTTCTATTCCATCCAGGAAGATTTTTCAATCCAAAATGTCAGAAATAGCGTTTAGTTCCAGGTTTTATCCAGCAGCCCAACAAAGCCTGGTTTTAGTTTAGAAAACATGCAAATAGAAACGGATGAACGGGTCCCCCCCTTTGGAATGGGGGTCGCTTATGACCCCCATTCCAAATGAAGCAAGCCACGTATCGAGGCTCGCATTAGGGGGAGGAGCCACAATAGATGACGTCTGAAGCCTCGCTTCCCCGCCATACCATGTGACCGCTACAGGAAGTGGTTCAGATCACCCAGAACTTCAGCAGGCATCTATACGCCTCAGTTTTCAGTGAAGATGTGGGAGTTTGGAGGAGAGCTGCTGTCAGTTGGATAGAGTTTGAATAGATTCTAAAGAATAGATTAGTTGGAAAAACAACCAATCTAGTTGGTTAAAACTAGTTTGGTTAAATTAAACAACGTAATGATCAAAATCTGAGCCAGCCACTGGTTACAGATGTAATGGCTGTCATCTTGCGAGTGGCGTCAGCTATAAGAGATGGACTTCCACTCTTGAGATTGATGGTTTGAGACCCACATCAGACTTTTGAAAGTTGCAATAAAACTTTTTTTCTTTGGCTAATGTGACTAATTTGTATCAGCTTGCCCTCGTACAAATATAGACTGGGTAAAAACACTGCCAAGTTAGACTGGTTGAACACATAACTTCCAGCCCGATTAAAACCAAAAACTGTGGAAAAAACTATTATGTTTGAATAAAATGACTAACACCATTCATTTTGTTCATCAATGCCTAATTTGCACAAGCACTTTCACTGTCTGCTTGAGCTTATTTCACTAAAATGGCAGAAAAACTGTGATTTTTCTCTTCTAAGACATTTTACACATAAAAACTTACAAAAGATTTTATTATACAGACCAATCAACAATTTCAGAGGAACTTATATGGGAAATAAACAAGAAAAACAAATAATCTGGTAAAATTACTAACATGTAGTTCTGCACTCCACCAGTAGGTGGTGACATGTTCACACGAGGCTTCATGAACGGTGGGGATCGTTAAAGCAATTAGCAAAACGGTTCAAATGCCTCATGAGGCTTCATCGCACCATCACTACTATTCTCATTGGGACATTTTTCTCGTAATATTACGACTTTATTCTCGTAATGTTACGACTTTATTTCTCGAAACACCAGTAAAAAATCTAGCATGGCCCTAAAACTCTGTTTTCTGATAAAGAGTTTATTTATATAAATGTTTAAGCCAGAATGATTTGACATTTAAATGTTTTCCCTGCGACTTTAATAATGGAACAGATTTCCCTCCATAGAACTGCTCTAGAATATTCTCTGAGCTCATCCTGGAGCGGATGAGTCAGTCTCCTAGCAGCTCCTACACAGGAAGTGACGTCAGGATCCCGCCCGGAGGCGGGCTTTAAAGAGGCGGAACAACAGTCCTGTTAAACGGAACCAAACAGGATTATTGGTCCCTCCACAGCCGAACTTCAGCTGTTTCTCTCCGCTTTCATTTGCGCTGTTCTTTAGCCTGATTACCGCCACAGCTTCGGGGCGTTGCGCCATTTGTGACGTTTTACGTAACGTTAGTGAATGAATGAAAGGGAGCCGCTGGGGAGTTCATTGAACCGAAGAGAAGCACCGAACCGAAGAGTCCAGGAAGACAGGCGAGGCTCCGGGGCAGCAGCATGCCGAGCATGCGGCAGTCCTACACGGTGACGGTGCCGGAGGAGGCGCCCGCCGCCGCCTTCCCGTTCCTCAAGCAGGAGATGCGCAGGAAGAGCAGCATGTCCGGATCGGTGCTGGTCTCCACCTTCGTGGGGCTCCTCATAAACCAGGCCAAGGTAAGAGGCTCCCTCCCGGTGATCCGGCTCTCTGGTCCCCACGGCTGCTAATCCTCAGACAGCCGCTGGATGTGGAGCCAGCTGCGGGCAGAGGGCTGCTGCTCGCACCGCTTATATAACCGCCTGTAATCCCTGCACCGCTCAGGAGAAACGGATCCAGATGTGAACCCGATCCCCCCCTGTTGCTAGGAGACAAAGTGTTGAGATGAGTGAAAGGTGTGAGAACAGAATGTTCACATGGTGTTCACATCAGATGCCTGGATCCGGATTCCTCATGCTTCTGTGGACAGTTTAGATCACACTGGAAAAATGATCTAAATAAGTAAAAATATCTTAAATTAAGTGATTTACCTTTAATTTGAGCAGGTAAATAAGATAGTTTCCCAATGGAATTAGTACTTTACTCTTAAAATAAGAAAATTAGATAATATGCATAATATTGAAATATTTTTTTTCTTATTTTTAAATGAAATTGTTTTGTTCCATTGGCAAAATGTCTCTTTTATCTCCTCAATCCAACAACAAATGCGCTTATTTTAAGGAAAGAAATGACTTATCTAGATTTATATTTTTTCCAGTGCACCCGAGCATTTATTATGACCATAAACACAGGAGGCTGAACGCAGTCAGCATTTTCCCTGACAAACCAAATGAAAGACCGTATTTTAAATGCAAACGTGTCTCTGTGCAGCTGATGGTGTCTGCATGGATGGAAGCTGCAGGGCTGAGTGGAGCTGCTTTGTGCAGCAGCCTCTGTTATGTAATGAGAGCCCACCTCAGAGCCGGCCACGTGCAGCAGCTCTGCACGCTCCCCGGGTTCGCTTTGCTCCTCCTGCGCCCTTTGTTTTTGCCCCATTGCCCCCGTCTCTACAAGCCGCAGCACGTCGACAAGGAGAGGTGAAAGTCTTTCAGTTTGTTGTTTCTAAGTGGCTGCTGTTTGCCGTGTCTGTGGTGGTCTCATGGTACGCCGGCTCAGCCAGGTGCAGGTTCCCAGGAGCTCTGGGTCAAACAGAAGCTAATAAATGTAAACATAGACTCTGGCTGGAGGCACTCTGTTGTATAAAAGTCTATGATGATCAGATGATCCCCTGACGGCTTCTATTAGTCGTCATATTTGGTGCAATGACCCAGCAGATGATGGCAGAAGGTCTCAACAACAGACCTGGAGAAGATCTGCAGCAAACACTGAAGGACCCAAGCTGCACATACCTGAGTGTCTTTGACAGCCGCCTTAGATTTAGTCGGATACTACGTTCAGATCGCTAGCAGCAGAAGCAGCTGGTTTACATGCAAAGTTAAAGGTTGACGTGCATCAAGGTGCAGCAAAAGGTCCCGCATCTCGTGTTAAGGAGAAGAAGCAGCGCGTCATAAACTTCTGAGCATCGGAGGTGCGTGACGCGCTTCAGAAGCAGCAGCTGCTGGAGTTGAAGCAATGTAACGTCAGCTGCTGGACATCAACCAATGAGAGAAGCTGATCTGGGAGCTGGCAGGGAGTCAGACGCAGCACTGCTGATGCAGAGCGCTATGATCACTCCTCTGAAACAGTTTATTAACGCCTAAATTAACTTAAAATGTAGAAACCTGTCGGCACAATATGTTTGCGAACAGTCGCAGAAAACTGCGAAGAGGTGAGCGGGCCTAAAAGGATTCCCAGTGACAGCGCAGCGCCGGTATGTGGGGGTCTGAGCGGCTCCCACAGAGAAATAATCTTTGAAGGCAGGATGGTAATCTGGATGAACTGACTGCACAGACCATGTTTTCAGGAGGACTTTCTCACTTCAACATAGATTCAAACCCAACGCACATCAGACCCGCTTTTCCACCGCGCCGCTAGAGCAGCAAAGATGCTTCAGCTGCGCATTAGAACTAAACAAGCATCAATAATGAGGTGTGATCGTCTCTCTGACTTTATTGGCAGTAGAAACATCCCCTCTCTTCCCTTCTTCTCACTGACAGCTCTGCTCACTCTGCTCACTCTGACACCGCTCACACTCTCACACTGAGTCAATCTTATCACATCATTGCTGTGATGTCACGCTGTCCTCTGGCTTTCTCACCAGACATTTTGGAAAAAAAGGGGAGTCGTTATGGAAACAGAAGTTTGATCCTCTCCGATGTACAGAAGATCGTTGGATTGTGTGACCAGCAGTGGTTATTAAAACATGACTTGCTGTTTTTCGGGGTAAATTGTGGCGTCCCTGGGTGGGCCGTAGCAGACTCATTCCAGCACCAGCATTTTGGTGTGAGAGGGAAAAAAAACCACAGCTTCAGCAATTTTCAGCCTTATGGGCAAACTGTTCACTTTATAAGCTAATGATCTGATCAACTCCCTGCTGGGAATTTACAGAAGGGAGGATTTAGATAAGCCATAGGTAATTAAACCATAGATTTTTTTTTCCCTCCACATCCTCAGTAAGAGACAGATGGCAGGAGGATATTTATGTAAGAGTAGAGTGCAGTTTTCATAACTAGATGAGCTGCAGGCTCTGATTGGGGACAAGCAGGCAGAAACTTCTTTAAATCCTGGAAACGTCGTTGAACTCTGTGACATTCGTAAGGAAGGGAAAACTCACTTTGACCCAGTGTCTCTGAAAGCAGCCTGAACAAAGTCCGACTGTTCGACGTGCAAAATAAACCCCAAAACAATCATCAGTCATTAAAGAAGCCCTCTGTACCGCTCTGTTCTTCTTAAGGGGTGTTTAGTACTTTCCTCTGATCCAATACTCAGCAAAACATTTTTTCTGTAGTAAATCACAAATTCCATAAATCCCTTTTCTTCCAATTAACCGGGGTCAGTAAGCAGCCTCAGTAGGGAGGCCCAGACTTCCTCCTCAGCCACTGGGGCCGGCTCCTCCGGGGGAATCCCAAGGTGTTCCCAGGCCAGCAGATATAGTCCATAGGTCCATAGTCCCGGGTCTTCCTCCGGCTCCAGGAGAGATTCTCAGCATATCTTAAAAGAAAAACAATGAAATAAACTAGTTAGGAAAGATCATTTATTTAGTTGTCCTTTTCAATTCTTTCCTTTGTGAAATGGGTTCTACAATTAAAATTTTATTTGATTATGGTTCAATAGACCAAAAATAAAATACAGTTTCTCCCGTTTTAAAGGAATATAAAGGTTTAGTTTCCTATTTCCCACCCCCGAGGGTTTGCTGCATGCAAATGGTACTCCCAAAGCAAAACCATGTGGACAGTCTTTGAAATAATCTTCACATTATGGACTTTTTCAGGTTTGTTGTTTTAATGAGGCGACCCTAAACTCACTTTTAATCTTTGGATGCATTTAGAATCCGCTCCTGTATTCTCCTAACCTGACTCCGCCAGATGGATTTGCTCCACATATCCATCTGGAAACCTTCCATTGAAGTAATTTTGGGAAGGGGCGAAAATACTGGTTAGCTGATTGGCCTATGTTGGTGATAGACGGGCCAAATAAACCAATCAGATCAACGAAGCATATGACGTACTAACAGAGCGACGATAAAAACACAACCACAAGCCAGGCTACTCTTGCCGAAACATGTCGGGAGA
>NW_015150932.1:607710-609387 GCF_000732505.1 Cyprinodon variegatus | reverse complement strand
GTCACTAACCAGTAGGTGGCAGTAGTGTTCTTTGACAAACATGGATGCCTCCAGTAAAGCACATTCACATGAAAATTACTCTGAATTAAAAACACGGATCATTTATTGAACAGGATGGAATCATTTCACATTTAAAGAACTTTCAGGAGTTTGAATTCTTTTCCTTTAAGAACTGCGCTCTGAGGCCATTTCAGGTCTGATTGGTTTACGTCTGAGTGTAGCGTCCAGGTCAACGAGGTCACAGAGTCTGAACTGGCGTTTGCAATCACTCTCTCTGGCCTCTCCAACATGTCTGCCTCACCTCAGTGTCGCCTCTGCAGAGCTAACGCTCTAAAACCTGGAAAACTCTGCGCTCAGCCGACAGCATCATGAACAGACAGCCTCTCTGGGCTCTTTTGAATGGTGGTGCTGTGGGACCGTGCTCTGACTGAGTTACACCAACGGATCAGGTCAGCTGACCGGATCGCTGTCAGGCCCAGAGAATTCAGCAGCTCAGTATCCGGTCCACCTCAGGCCGTCTGCTGGTTTGCAAGCATTAAAACGGTGACCTTCATCAATTAAACTTTGTTTTTAATAAACTTCAAACACTTTAATGGGTTTCATGGACCGCTGAAAGTCATCAGAAAAAGGTAGAAAAATTTCTAATAAATGTATTTGCTCTAAATTCATGCAGGTAAATAATAATGATATTAAAATAAGGTCATTAGATTTTATACACTTATAAGAACATAATGCAGTGCTTTTTATTTTAAACGTAAGCCATCTTATTAACCTTACCTGCTGGAATTGAGGGAAAATAAATTTTTTTAAAAATGTTTGGCGGTGTGAGAACAATTAAGTGTTATTTTGCGAAGCTTCAGGTTGGTTCTGGAGCCGCCGGTCTCCTCTGTGCTCTTTGTTGGTTTTTTTTCCTTTAGCTGCTGGTTATATAACAGCTCAACTTATGTAATAACCTGGAAGTGAAGCAGCTGATGGCAGAGCAGCACTTTGTAAAATCCTAACCCTTTATGATGATTATGAACTGTTTGAGTTTATGGAGGGTTATTTGATTCGTCCTTTTCTAGTGTTTCTGCTCCTGTTGTCGCTCTCAGATTCTCTCTCAGCTCCATCTGCCTCCTCAGCTGTTCCTCCGTCTCACCCATCCTCCCATAGATGATCTCCTTGGCCGTCGTTACTCGTTGCTGGTTTGTTTTGTTGTTTGGTCTCCTGCTCAGTCTTCTGCGGTTCGCTCCCCCGTGTAAGCGCCTTCATTAAACCCCCTGTAGTTGATCAAACCTCTGGACGTCGTGGCGTGCAGGTTGCCGGGTTACAGATAAACATCCATAAACGGTTTGGTCCGGGTCTTCTCGTTAAAGATGTCGACTGAATTTTGTATTTTTCTTTTGTTTTCAGAATTCAAAGAGCGCCCAGGGTCTGGTAGGACTGAAGAACTTAGGAAATACTGTAAGTAAACCTGCATCCCCCCCCCACCACCACCATGCACACACGTTACTTCTATCCCTATTAATACTTTACATTGATTACATTTAATTATAATCCGTTTCGTTAACTTTTTATTTAATTTTTTTAATGGAAATTTTTTTCCATTTTAAAATCTAATGTTATTTTCTTTCTTTTTTCTGTCTTAATGTTGGCAGTGGGCTTTAGGCTGCCCTGCAAGGCTTTAAACCTGGGTTT
>NW_015150932.1:604920-605981 GCF_000732505.1 Cyprinodon variegatus | reverse complement strand
ATATCGGATATCGGCCAAAATCCCAATATCGTGCATCCCTACTTTAAACCATTGTTTGCTATTATATATTATTTCATATGATTGTTTAAATTGAAAATATGTTTGGTATTTTTACCATAGTAGCCGTTCAAAATTTCCCCACTTTCCTTGGTTTCTACTGTAGATGCAATCAGCAATTAGTAAATGTAAACGTATGACAGGAAAATGTTGGTGAACAAGTGAATAAGGATGTTTGTGGATTAGGATTAATTTATTTAAAATGACAACAGTAAGAACAGCAGCCTGAGTGATAACTGAGAGGCACAGAATGAAACGAGGAAATTAAAGAAATGTTAGATTAAAACGATCCCGCTTCCTTCAGGCTGCTCCATCTTTCATTATTCATTTGATAATAAACTAAAAAAGGGCCACTTAAAGCACCTAAAACATCATACATACATCCAGGGAAAGAAAGAAGGCACAGAGACAATTAATTTAGTTTTACCTGCGAGGAGAATAGGAAGAGAATGCGGAGTTTACAAATCTCTAACCCACTCTGCCGGTCTTCAGCTTTCTCCTCGCTGTTTATTAAAGTCAGAGGGGGGGTCCCTAGTTAAACAAGCTGAGGTTGCACTAAAGGAATAGGAAACAAGAAATACAATTCAATTTGCAGCCTCAGTGAACAGGTCAATTTGCTTTTAAATATCTTGCGGTCAAATGGTCCAAGAACCTCCTGGTTTCGTTAAGCTTGAGCAATACTTCCTGAGAGTTGACCTATACTGCTAGTGCAACACCTCTCTGGAACTGTAATATGTCACACATTATACATCATAAGAACAAACATTAAGTATCTTATACATTATTATTCCAACATAGACCCAGTTCAGTGCGGCAGTCAGTTTCAAACGGCTCCTGCATCTGTCATGTGACTTTCTATACACACATCGACACAGGGTTAGACACAGCTGTTAGAGCTCCACGCATTCGCCGCCGCGTCGCTGTTCCTGTTCATTCTTCTTGAAATAAGGGAGTTATTTTGTTTCTTTTTCTATGTCTGCTTCTGTCTCCTTGAACCCCAGTGG
>NW_015150932.1:602223-604691 GCF_000732505.1 Cyprinodon variegatus | reverse complement strand
CTGGAAAGTGACCTGAGATGACATGATGGGAATTGGAGCTATAGAAATACACTGAATAGAATTGAAATTTAGGTGTTTTTTTTCTGAATTTGGCTGGTTGTAAATTGATAAAATGATTAAATTAACTTTATTTTTCTTTAAGTGCATAATAACAAATGATGATATTTTTAATCTGCTCCTGCCATCAGCAGATCCTCTTCTTTCCCGAATCATGAGTTCTTTTATCTTTCGATCAGGTTTAGAGAGAATCTTCTCAGCTGATTCATGTTTTTTCCTGCAGTGTTTCATGAACAGCATCCTGCAGTGTCTGAGCAACACACAGAGCCTGCGTGACTACTGCCTGCACAACTCGCACCGCAGAGACCTTAATAACAACAGCCGCACCAACACAGCCCTCATGGAAGGTGAAGTATTTCCCCTGGAGTCTAGATCTGCTTTGCTCTGAGTTAGATCTGCATGCTGCTAGATGTGTTCTAGACTCGGAGGGAAACGTTTATCTCTAAAGATGTGAAAGGAGGAGTCATTTAAGCACCTGAAAGGTCTCATTCAGAGCTGGTTTCCCTTCAGCCATGTCATTGACCTCATCCTGTCTGTGTTGGTAGAGTTTGCAAAGCTGATCCAGACCGTGTGGACGTCGACCAGCAGCGAGGCCGTCAGCCCGTCCGAATTCAAAACGCAGATCCAGAGATACGCTCCCAGATTCGTGGGATACAAGTAAGTTTCACGGCTCTGCTTTCCTGCTGTTACGTTTGACGGCCTCTGCTCCGCTGCGGGGCAAAGCCCAGAGGAGCTCAGCCTAAGAGGAGCTCAGCCTAAGAGGAGCTCAGCCTAAGAGGAGCTCAGCCTAAGAGGAGCTCAGCTCAGACCCAAACTACTTATCCTGGGGATTATACAACAGTTTAAACTTTTCATTTTTAGGCCTCCAGATATTTTCAGGATATAAATGATGCAACAAATGAAAACGCTGAAGACAGAGAAGCTAAATTTGAGGCTTACTTTGGTCGTTTAATGTTCAATTACAGGGTTTCCGTCAGTCATTAATTTATTACTTTTTAAATTTTAGGCCTTAATTGGCATTAAATTCATTAAATGTGATTATCGGTGGCATTTAAAATGCTTTATTTATCAAAACAAATTTATCAGATATATCAGATATGTTGTGCAAAAGAATATCCTGCAGATAATGAATAAATTATATACTAGAACTGGATTATAGTTAATTATTTAACTTATTTAAAATTGGAGGTGAAATGAATTCCAACGGAACTGCTTCCATCGTAAAGCTAGATCTTAAAGCCGTATGTTCGTAAAAAAAGCGCGATGACGAGGAATTTGGGACATGGCTGCAGCTTTTGATTTTATAAATAGAGAGAGATATAGATCTATAGAGAGATATAGATCTATAGAGAGACATTGTGAACGCAGCATAAAGTCTGCAGAGCTGCTTGCTGTCTACCTGCAGGTTGCTGTTCAGCTCTAATAAAGAAAATGTTGAGGAATTTCTGCAGGTTCGAGGATCAGAAAGTGATGAAATGTTGCTGATGTGTCTCAGCCAACAGGATGCCCAGGAGTTCCTGCGCTTCCTGCTGGACGGCCTGCATAACGAGGTCAACAGGGTCACCGTGAGGCCCAGAGGCACCGTGGAGGATTTCGACCACCTGCCGTAAGTTTTCACACCGCAGCAGAGAAACGACTCTTTCTGGCTCGTTAAGGAGCAGATCAGCTTCTCATGCTATGAGCAGATGCTGATGGATCATCTTTTAGCCGCTTCCTCTCCATCACATACCAGGTGTTTGACCTGCAATCGCCCTCACTGGGCGTGTGATGTCACAGCATAGACACGCCATGCTACGCTGCTCTTAGCAGCTACTATAGGCGTACCAGCTCTGACGGCGCGCCGCCGTTCGACATCACAGAAATAAACTCCATGGGTGCGTTCGATTTTTTAAGGCTGTCTTCCAAGGACGCCGTCTTTCCTGGACTGGATCCTTCCAGGACCGTGGAAGTAAGGGCTGCTTCTCAATTCACAGGAACGCGAGTACGGACTCGTGTTCTCACCAAGTCCGTTCTAGACTAGAACCCAGGAAAGTCTGGAATCTGGGAAAACGGGAGAATGCAGCATTAACCTGGGTTAATAGGAGCAGAAGCTACTGATGACATCACCACATTCAAAGCTTGTCTGGAGCTGCATTTCACCTCCTGTTATTAATAGAATATAGATAATAATAAATTAAGACTTTTTTCATTTAGTGGAGGAATAATAATGAAAACAGTCAGATAAACACAAATAAACATTTTGCCAGCGGTGCTTCACACACAGCTATGCAGAGAGAGGGCCGCTGCAGACGAGCTAACGTTAGCCCTGACCGCTGCGGACGAGCTAACGTTAGCCCTGACAGCTGCGGACGAGCTAGCGTTAGCCCTGACCGCTGCGGACGAGCTAACGTTAGCCCTGACCGCTGCGGACG
>NW_015150932.1:598038-599909 GCF_000732505.1 Cyprinodon variegatus | reverse complement strand
GCCGGTTGATCAGTGTGTGTCGACCGCTGCTCTCTATTCATTCCCTGCATTGCTGACTGTCCCGTTGGTATTACTGGGGGAAGTGAAGCTACTGGCGGCCATGTTTTCAAATAAAGATAAATTCATCACTTTGACGCACGCTTAGAAACCAGCGTAGGTGACTCCGTGAATGCAAATGTGACCACCCCACCCCCTTCCGCAGACACTCTGCTGCTCCTCTCCAGGTGCAGGGCGTGGCCTAATGACATCAACACCCTACATAAGGTGTGCTTAATTATTAGGCAACTTCCTCTCCTTTGGCAAAATGGGTCAGAAAAAAGATTTAACAGACTCTGAAAAGGTCAAAAATGGTCAGAAGTCTTTCAGAGGGGATCAGCAGTTTGGAAATAACCAAGCTTTTGAAGCGGGATCATCGCACAATCAAGCGGTTCATGGCAAATGGCCAACAGGGGAACAAGAAGCGAGTTGAAAAGAGAAGAAGCTAAATATGTCCCCATAAATTGAGAAGGATGAAGCATGAAGCTGCCAGGAAGCCATTAGCCACCAGTTGGACCATATTTCAGAGCTGCAACATGTCTGGAGCGCCGAGAAGCAGAAGGTGCTCAATACTCAGGGACCTGACCAAGCATCAGAATACACCACAGCGTGGCGGCCAGAAAAAGGCTAAAAGGAGAAAATAATGACATGGCCCCTGTCGTGGGAAAAAAGTATTCAACTATTCACCCTTGTTAAATAAATGGAGATAGGTGGATTTCACTCAGTCGGCACATTTATTCATATCTTTGCAAAGAGAGAACAGTTCATCATACAGCCCTCATGGCACAGCGTTCAGCCCTGTTCTGCCTGAGCAGCGTTCGTTCCCCCTTACTTATAATAATGAAAAATAGTAAGAGTCAAAACATATTACAGACACTTTGGTTAAACAGTAACATGTTATGAATAAACCTGGAGAAAGAATCTGGTTTGTTATGGAGGAAGCTATGTCTGGTCTACAAACACCATCCTGCAGAGAATGGTGCGGCCTTGAAAGTGAAACAAACTGAGTGAAAACTTTTATAGAAAGTAAATAGGATAAATTAATATATAATAGAAAAGAAATACAAATGTTCCAACAACACCCTCTTGTTCACCTGATCTGAACCCCATGGAGAACCTGTGGTCCTCCATGAAAGGTGAGATCTACAGGGAGGGAAAACAGGAAGGCTGCTGCATGCAATGAGGATCGCACACAGATCAAGACTCTGACCGAATCTATGGATGGAAGGATTTAGAGCGTCATGGTGGAGAAAGGAGGATAGATTGGTCACTGATTTGGTTTGTTTTTGAATGTCGCAAATGTTTATTTCTGAATTTTAAGTTGTTATATTGGTTTACCAGGTGAAAATAAACAAGATGGGTATATATTTTATTTTAATTACGTTGCCTAATAATTCTGTACAGTAATATTTACCTGCTCACACAGACATCCTCATTAAATAACCAAATCTAAATAAAAAAACGTCAGAAAATATGAAACTTTGATATGAAGGAGTCTTTTGGGTCGATTGAGGCCCAGTAATAAAAATAATCCTCAAAAATCCAACTTTCCTAATAATTCTGCTCAGCGTACTGTATGTATTTTTTAGTAAAATGAAAATTTAGATTCTTCTAATTCTGGATGATTCATTTTTTGCGATAAGAGGTTTTGTTTCTGGCTTTAGATCCTTAAATCATGGATTTCCTTCATGTCGGATTCTCTCAGGGCAGGCGTCTGCGCGGCCCGCCGGATTGTACCGGCAGCCAATCGGAAGCCATCTGAACGGTTGGAGCTGTAGAACCAGACCCGTTAGATCTGCCATCAGTTAACATCAATTTCATTCCAGCTCCAAACT
>NW_015150932.1:593759-596102 GCF_000732505.1 Cyprinodon variegatus | reverse complement strand
AGTAGACAGGGTGTCTGCCTCACGGACTAAAACTGGTAGTTGGTTCCACAGGAGAGGAGCCTGTGGAACAGTTTTAATGTGGGTGTGTACGTGACCTTTTAGCTAAAAGCTGTTAAACCACATATTTCATATTTTACCAATGAAGATTTTTTTTATAGTGATCACTTGTTTTGCTAAGATTTAGGTCTAAGATGTGAATTGATTTTAGTCTTTGGACATAAAAGGTTTAAAATAGAAGAAAGTCGATAATAATTAAAACCTGGTTTGTTGTGTAAACATTTATCACTAAAGCGTTTAAGTGTTAATCATTTTATGAGCAGAGCCAATTCTCTGGAAGTCCTCAGCTGTGAACCTTGGACCATAGATTCTGCAGGGGGGGGATAGAGATAGAATAAAGCAGAATGGTCCCTTTGTCCTCCAGCATTCTAAGCCTTTAGCAGCATAACTATAGAGATAGATCAGGATTTTTCAGTTCTAATTTGGACCCAGAGCAGCTCTGCTTTATGGCATACCTTCAGTTGTCCAGCAGGGGGCCACATGCAGAGTTTCCTGCTGCTTTAGCTTCATCTGGGAAAGGATACAGATTTAAAGAGCTGATTTGCTTTTTAATCTGCTGTTAGAATTGAGTCTGTTTGGGTTTTCCTGGTATTTCTCACCTGTTTGGCTCCAT
Organism: Cyprinodon variegatus; assembly: GCF_000732505.1. Lineage (NCBI taxonomy): Eukaryota > Metazoa > Chordata > Actinopteri > Cyprinodontiformes > Cyprinodontidae > Cyprinodon > Cyprinodon variegatus. The sequence continues at coordinate 595,432 of NW_015150932.1, read as the reverse complement.
GTTTCCTCTCTGCAGACGTGCTACAGATGTAAAGCCAGGAGGAGGTGCACCAAGAAGTTCACAATACAGAAGTTCCCCAAGATCCTGGTGCTCCGTATCCTTTTCCCGCTGCGGACGGCTTCCATCAGACGTCCGTATAGCTAACGGATTCTGATCAGACGGGGAGCTGAGTTTGGTTTAGAAGCTGTTTTGGTTCCAGGATGCAGGCAGAGCTCATTCAAAATGCATTTTCTGTAGCTGTTTGCTCAGAGAGCTACGCTCCTTCACTCTCCTTCCCCTGTAGACCTGAAGCGCTTCTCTGAGGCACGACGAACCAGCAAACTGTCCACCTTCGTTAATTTCCCCATGAAGGACCTCGACCTCCGAGAGTTTTCCTCTGAAAACAGCAGTAAGTAGCTCTAAGGTCTGAAGGAGCTTAACTGGCAGCTAAAAGTGTTTATTTATCGCCGCCTCTACAATATAAAACGGTTTCCCAGATGATGTGGTTTGAAACGGTAAAATGAAAACCTTTTGTTTTGCAGCAAATGCAGTATACAACCTTTATGCAGTGTCCAACCACTCAGGCACCACCATGGGAGGCCACTACACCGCCTACTGTCGCAACCCCAGCTCAGCAGAGTGGTACACCTTTAATGACTCCAGGTGAGTTTGGACGCCATCAGTCAGAGCAGCGCCTGCAGGGTCCCACAGATCCTTAAAACGCATTTAATTCTTCAGTATGAAACGAAGGCCTTAATCGGTTTTAAAATGTCTTAAATCAGTCTTTCAGAGGTCGTAAAATCGTTATAAATAGGATTTTATTTCTGTAATCCATATCAAATATTAAATTTATTTCGGTGGAACCATTATTGATATCATCCTGATGGTGGAACCAATAAAAACGAAGCTGCTGCTGATGTTCTGTCAGACCAGCGTCCCTATAGTCAATAATCAATAAAAATAATAATTACAATATAAAATAAAATAATAATAATAATCAGGCACTAGACGTCAGATTTGCTTTTATCTCTTTAGTTTTGTACAAAAAATAGACTTTAAACGACCTCCGCGGGCGTTTAACCCTTTAGTCACTTACAAAAAACTATATAAGGTCAGATCGCCACACGCTTCATAAATACCAAACAGTTAGTCATTCGTTTTTTGGGGGTTTTTGTGCGCCGCTGATCGCCGCTCCGATAACGAGGGGCGATCACCTCCCCATCAGGAATCGTTAGGTTGGCAGAAAATCAAACATGTTTGAAATTCAGTCGGCCATCTTAAGGTCACATCAGGGCGTCGGGTCGCACAGCGTGAGAACAAACATCGTGAGCTGTGAACTGTTAAACCTGCGTTTGCGTTGTACGATGTGAGCTGTAGATGGTGCAACGATTGAAAAAAGTCTCTGTGTATGTCCGGCCTAAGAAGCCGACGCACGTCGGACAGAACGTGCATCTGTCCAAAAATGTCTCACCGGTGAATTAGTTTTTTTGTGTTTTTATTCTTTCTAACAGCAGCTACTGCGATGCATCTGGGTCCATGACAAATTTCCCTTAGAGGACAATAAAGTAGATTATTTTCTAATCTAATCAATTTGAGGAACTTGGTTTTGGAAAGTCCTTCAATCTTAAAGTAGAACACCGGGTTTTTTTTCCATTGGTCCTTGATTTTCCGTTATTCCATCATGTTCTACTCTC
>NW_015150932.1:591059-593033 GCF_000732505.1 Cyprinodon variegatus | reverse complement strand
CACACACACACACACGTACACACACACACACACACGTACACACACACACACACACGTATACACCCATACACACACACGGCTAACCCCACTGAAATATTAAGTGTTTCCCTGCCCTCAGATCTTAATAAGCTGAGACTTTGTCTCCTTGTTAAACAGCAGAGCTCAGTCTGTCTTTGAACGCAGCTCTTTCCCTCCAGACTGACGATGATTGTTTTCTACTTTCAGCTGCTTTAGATCAACAATGAAATGTAAAATAACAGCAAATATAGGGAAAAATAAGTTTAGACTCCAACAGAGATTTGATCCTTAAGAAACGAGTGTAACACAGTTTGTCCGAGTGGTGTTGCCGTATGATGACCTCATAAGAAGGGGCGGGGCTTGAACAGCCGGATCATCCTCGTTTGCCTTCACATGGCCTCTCCTTCTGTTTCCAGGGTAACGCCAATGTCGTCCAGCCAAGTACGCAGCAGCGACGCCTACGTCTTGTTCTACGAGCTGTCCGCCTCCTCGCGGATGTGAGGATCCCTGATGGACCGACTGCTGCGGCTGACGCACACATGGAGGGACGGATGGACCCCAACATTGGCTCCTAACAGCAGCTGGAGAGCAGGACCCGCGGCCCCTGGGAGGACCAGCGACCCCTGGGAGGACCCGTGGCCCCCGGGAGGACCTGCGGCCTCCAGCTGTTTTCTGTCTGTGTGTGCGTGTTTGTGTGTGATGCGCAGCGACAACAGGGCAATAACCCCGATGCACGGACTGCTCCATGTCAGACGTCCCTCTCTATGCACTGCAAACGAACAGTTAGCCCCCCCTGAACATGTCGCCCTCTGGTGGCCAACAGTCACAGCGCAGTTTTAATCTGGTTCATCAGCAGGACTGGTTGAGGTTTCAGAGCCTGCAGCTCAGCCTGGAGTCCTCCACAGCGCCCCCTACCCCTGCACTGCAGCACTCCCATGTCTGCCGGCGTCTCTTTCGCTCCGATGGCCGAGCTTTTAATGTTTCACTTTTATTTATTTAGTGTTTTTTTCTCCCGACGCTTCACTGCGTGCTGTGAACCAACGAGCGGACGGACGCGGCGGCGGAGGATCCGACGGTCGCGGCGACCGCCTCTTTTCTTCCTCTCTTGTTTCGTACCATTGAACACGGAAAGAATGTTTTCAAGAAAATGAAAAACTATATCTGTATATTTTTATATCTTGATGCAATACGGAGAATGTAGAATTCAATGGTGCTGAAAACGACCCATAACTGTCCTTAGATGGTTCATTTCCCAGGTTCCAAGAGAGAAAAAAGACGTTTTTATTTATGCTTTGGGTGATGATGAGATGAGCCTCTCTCTCTAACAGTGGCAGCAGTGTGAGTGTGTATAAATATATATACACACCAATAAAATCCAGCAACTCAGCCGTTTTCCTCTGTGTTCCTGTGTTATTTGGGATGGAAGCTGAAGCAAGAAGACGGTAGATGGTGATGAAACGTTTCCTCTTTAGATGCAAAGCTTCTCTGATCATGCAGATCTACGTAAGAGCTCTGTGTTTTTAAACACGCATAAATATTTTAGATCTGCGGTATGAGAGGATTCAGTCCACACTGCAGTAAATATAAATAAGTCATTTTTCTTAAAATAAGTGCATTTTTTTTTCTTGAATTGAGGAGATGGTGGAAAACTTTGACAATGGAGCTAAACCGGAGGTCTTCAACAGGGGGTCCGCGACCCCTAGTGGGTCCACGGAGGTACTGCATGGGGGTTGTAGAAAGTTTTGGTTGATTAGATTTTTTCTTTTATATTCCCTTTAATTATTACAGGGCAAAAAATATTCAGTTACATTACTCCGTCTGTAATAGAGTGACTATAGAACCAGTTTGACACAACACAATTTCATACAATATATATAATTAGGGTGTCCCCACTCCATCTCGTCATCAGTTTGGGGGTCCTTGTCCTGGACAACGTTGAAGACCCCTGAGCTAAAC
>NW_015150932.1:586818-588124 GCF_000732505.1 Cyprinodon variegatus | reverse complement strand
AGCCTTAAAAGTAGACGGGGTGTCTGCCTCACGGACTAAAACTGGTAGTTGGTTCCACAGGAGAGGAGCCTGTGGAACAGTTTTAAGTCTAATGTGGGTGTTAGACCACATATTTTGTATTTTACCAATAAAGAATTTTTTTTTTTTTTTTTTTTATAATGATCACTTGTTTCACTAGATTTGGGTCTAAGATGTGAATTTATTTTAGTCTTCGGTCATAAAAGGGTTTAAAATAGAAAAAAGTTGATAAACACTTATGACTAAAGCGTTTTATGAGCAGAGCCAATTCTCTGGAAGTCCTCAGCTGTGAACCTTGGACCCCCCCTCCCTCCATAAGGTCCACCTAAAGATAAAGCTTTACTGGTTCAGTGTTTACAGGCACAGGAGGAGTTATGGACAAGAAAACCCAGAACTGGTTCCTCCTCTGATTATTTTCCAAATACTGCGTGAATAACTTCAAACCCGGAGAACTTTCATGGCTTCCTATGGTAAGAAACTTCCAGCTGTTTCTATAGAAACTGCCGCCTGTTGTGTGAATGACTTAGAGATGCCGGCTGTTGGTCAGGTTCCAGATCCACCACAACCGGACTGGTTTTACTGCTGCTGGGCGAGAAGGAAAGTGGGAAGAGCTCCGCAGGAAATGCCATCCTGTCCAGAAGAGCTTTTCACAAGAAAACCACCCAGAGCTGCAGGAGGAGCGCCGCCATCTTTGGCATACAGGTCAGTTACCCACTTTATAACTTTACTCACTTTATCAGCTCATTGTTGCTCACTTTGAACTTCATCCCTCAGGTGGACGTGGTGGACACCCCAGGATGGCTGTCCCACTCCTCCACCCCCCACTGGGTGTCCAAGGAGCTCCTGCGAGCTGTGACCCTCTGCCATCAGGGACCCGACGCCATCCTGCTGGTGCTGCCCATCTCCTCCAGGTTGGGTCAGGAGGAGTGGGCGGCCATGGAAGCCCAGCTCAGACTGCTGGAGACACCCATCTGGCAGCGAGCGGTCATCCTCTTCACTCACGGGGACAGATTAGGTAAACCGTCAGTTTAACGTGGATTAGAGCTCCAGCGCTGCCACAGGCCTGAACCAGGAGAACTGGGACTGTTGGTGCTCTGCTGGTTCTGGATTATCCTGAACTGATCGTTTAGCCTCCCTGTTAGAAAATGTAAATGGCATCCCAAAAAAAGAAAATTACAATCAATCCACTGGACTTTGTTTCCAAGTTTAAAGACATTTCTCTTCCATCCAGGAAGATTTTTTAATTCTAAATGTCAGAAATAGCGTTTAGTTCCAGGTTTTATCCAGC
>NW_015150932.1:582302-583839 GCF_000732505.1 Cyprinodon variegatus | reverse complement strand
ACCATGGTTGAAACCAAGTTAAGGTGAAATTAATCAAATTAAAACACGGCTGAGAGGGAGTACAGTACCCGCTAGTCATAGGCAGTAGTCTGAGCAACGGTAAAAGAGGCCATCAAGATGGCGGCCACGCAAAGTGATTATGTCATGACGCCAAAGCCCTATTGCAGCGTGATGACGTTCTAGTTTCCTGAGCAGCGCCTGTAGCGTTATGGACGGTAAGAACGTCTTTCATCCAGTGAGTGTTTGTCCCACAGGACCGCTGTCGATCCAGGAGTACGTGAGGCGACAGGGTGGGACTCTGCAGTGGCTGCTGGAGCGATGTCAGAACCGCTACCAGGTTCTGTCCAGTCTATGCAGTACGGCGCAGCTTCAGGTCAGACAGCTCATTAAGAAGGTCCAGATGATCGCAGAAGCTTCGAGGACTATCACAAAGATATACTACAGGGTGAACATCCAGCTGGGAGATCTGAGCCTGGGGGGGACCAGGAGTCTGCAGGAGCCAGAGCTGATGGGGAAGGAGTATGATGGTGCGGGACCAAGACAGACAGGTAAGCAGGCACCTTGTTTCAGTCAGTGGATGAACGTGTGGAAGAGCCTCAGTGCGTCTCGTCTCTGCAGGATTCACAGCCGCTTCTGGTGCGGCGCTGTCCCTCATCCTGCTGGGACGCAGGAACTCCGGGAAAAGCTCAGCAGGCAACATGATCCTGGGCAGGGAGGAGTTTCTGACGGACATACAGACGGTCTGCTGCTCTGCAGGCCATGCAGACGTATCAGGGCGGTCTGTGACGGTGGTGGACACGCCTGGGTGGAGTCTGTTCGCTCAGGCCGACCCTGAGGAGGTGCAGAGGGAGATCCTGAAGAGCCCCTCGCTCTGTGCTGCTGGGAGCAAAGTCATGGTCCTGTTGGCCATTCCTGTGGACTCCTTCAGAGAGAAGGACAGGAAGGCTGCGGAGACGTATGTCAGGCTGCTGGGGGAGCGAATTTGGAGCAGCACCGTGGTTCTGTTCACTTATGGAGACGCTCTGTGGAGAAAAACCATGCAGGATCACATTAAGGAGAAGGGCCCGCCTCTGGAGTGGATTCTGGACAAGTGTGAGCACCGGTTCCACGTGTGCGACACAAACAGCACGGACCCGGATCAGGTCACACGGCTCCTTCAGATGGTGCAGAGCGCTTAGGAACCATCCATCTGGAATAAGGCTTTTTTCCACTGAAGAATTTTATTAAATATTTATTATAATTGCATAAAACAGAAATGTAAACCTTTTTTCCTCCAGAATGTAAATTTGAAACATGCCTGTCACATTTTATGTTAAAACAAAAATCTTTGGTCATTTGAAGCCAAAATCTAGCAGAACAAGAAATAATGTTTTACAGTCTAAAGATGAGGAAATGGAAAACAATGGAAAGAATACGAAATATAATGTGGATCCGTACCAGTAGGTGGCAGTAATGCACTGTTCACCAGACAATAAACTTTCAGTTAGAAGAAGAAAAATCAAATGTAATGATAGAAACTTTAGTCAGTTAAATAACC
>NW_015150932.1:578664-579921 GCF_000732505.1 Cyprinodon variegatus | reverse complement strand
TATATATATATATATATATATGCGCCTCCTGTTCATTCTGACAACAGCTGTCTGAACTGTGGTCTGACCCAAGATGGCCGCACGATTTCTATATTATATATATATATATATATGCGCCTCCTGTTCATTCTGACAACAGCTGTCTGAACTGTGGTCTGACCCAAGATGGCCGCACGATTTCTATATGTGGATTCATAAAACAAATATAACACTTTACTTTATGTTCAGAGACATTCTAGATAAATAAAAATAAACAAGTTACACTGTTTTAGTTTTTTATGTCTAAAGATGGCAATTTTAAATCAGAATATTAAAATTCATCCTGTTCTTTGAGTCTTGAAGTAATCACAATTAATGGAAAATAAGGCTCAATAGGAAATTTAACCACATTTGATCATTTTCTACTGCCATAATTTTATTTACAATAATTTTTAAAGCAATTTTAAAGCTGCAACAAAGTAAATTGAATACATTCATAAAAATCAAAAAAGATATATTAAAAATAATGAGTTATTTTAAAAAAGCAATTTCAAACCAGCGCTAACAGGCAGGGTGGTTTTCTCCATATATTCGCTCTATTGACGGATGAATAGTTTGATATGATGTCATCAAACTGCTTTTTCTTTCCTCCAGGCTGCTTTCTGCTGTCCATGCGTCCTTAGCCACTGCAGCCGGAGTCACGGTTGTTTCATCTTGCAGAGACGTGATGACCGACAGGTGAGGTGCTCATCGTGCTACATGATGATGTGAATAAAGCACACCAGTGAAAAAGCTTCATGTCTTGTGAACAGTCACTGGCTGGTGAACAGCTTCGTCCTGTTTGGAGCTCCCTACATGCTGTTTGACATCTATGCCATGTATCTGAACCACCGCCACACCCAGGAGGGATCCCAGACTCCCAGCAGATGCTCTCTTCATGCAGTCAGAGCTTTCCTCCTCAGGGATTGGATGCTGGTTTTGCATCACCTGGTCCTGGTTTTTATTTTCTTACCCATCACATTGGTGAGATCACAGTGAAATCCACTCAGTCTTAACTGTTCTTAAATGTCCTCCCATCTCTCAGTATGCAGTAAGCAGGTTTAACAAACTCAAATCCTCAACTCTGGATCAGCCATGCTCACCAAGTAGCAGCAGTGATAGCCATGCTAACTATGTAGCAGCAGTGATAGCCAAACTAACCATGTAGCAGCAGTGATAGCCATGCTAACTATGTAGCAGCAGTGATAGCCAAACTAACCATGTAGCAGCAGTGATAGC
>NW_015150932.1:574646-577277 GCF_000732505.1 Cyprinodon variegatus | reverse complement strand
GTAGGGGCAGTGATAGCCATGCTAACTCTGTAGGGGCAGGGATAGCCATGCTAACTATGTAGGGGCAGTGATAGCCATGCTAACTCTGTAGGGGCAGGGATAGCCATGCTAACTATGTAGGGGCAGTGATAGCCATGCTAACTCTGTAGGGGCAGGGATAGCCATGCTAACTATGTAGGGGCAGTGATAGCCATGCTAACTATGTAGGGGCAGTGATAGCCATGCTAACTATGCAGCAGCAGTGATAGCCATGCTAACCATGTAGCAGCAGTGATAGCCATGCTAACTATGGTGTCAGCAGTGGTGTCAAAAGTACCCACATTTGTTCGTTAAGTAGAAGTATAGATCCTGCAGTTTAAAATCATTCTGGTAAAAGTCAAAGTATCAACTTGACCTCTTTACTCAAGTAAAAGTGAAAAAGTACTACTTAAAGTATAAAAGTATAAAGTAACCTTTAAAAAAAACAGCCAGATGCCGCTATATGAACTGAAAGCTAAACTTTTCGACTATTTCTAAAAATCCTCTGAGATAGGGCCTTTCAGACATTTCAGCATCTTTTTCTGAATCCCACATTGCGACCAGTCGATCGCGAGAAGTTTCAGTCGATCGCGAGAAGTTTCAGTCGATCGCGAGAAGTTTTACAATGTAGACCTATTTATGGCTATGACAAAAAATAATAAAAATTAAAAAAAAAACACTAATCAAATCATTGAGAGGCCAACGTCTATTTTCATAATAATAAAATGAAAAGTAAAAAGAAGAAGAATCTGAAGAGATAATGCGATAATGACATCTATCCCAACTGATGGGGCTCCATCTATGGTTGGGCGCTCTGCTGGATTCGTTGCTCTGTTCAAGCTGTCTGGAACTTTCCCGGATTTTTGGATCAACCGCTGCATCATTCAGCAACAGCTGTGAATATGAATGAATATGAAGCATGTCTCTGTTTGAACCAGGAGGCGTTTATTCAGTGCCCAGCTCGAGGGCACGGAATAAATCTGCTTTTTCACTACTACTTTTACTCGAGTAAGGAGGTCAAGTCTGATCTGCTGCTGCACACAGACTTGTTCTGTATATTTATTTCCAACGTTCCACAGAACCTTTCAGTAGCTACATTCAGACCTGCCCTCTCGCTCTAGCCTCCAACCCGTGACGCCCAACCCATTGCATGCTGGGTATTGGAGTTCAAGAGCTTTCTGGCTTATAACATCACAGGAACTTTTGCCCGAAATTAAAGAAACAGTCAACAACCCATTCTACTGTATGTTACATCTTCACATCCACATAGTTTGTTCTTAGTATTTTCCTATTTTTATCTGTTTTCCTGTTGAATTTAAATCCATCTGCCAGTTTCTCTGCCAATGCAATAGTGGACTTCCCTTCTCCTTCTTTGATTGGACGGAGCACATGACGGGAAATAAATATTTAGAAACATTAAATATTTAGACATTAAACCAGGGGGAACCAATTAAAAATCAGCAGGGTCCAAATAAAGAAAATTAGGTTTATGCATTCATGCTATACACTGAATTTTTTAATAAAAAAAAAAATGTTCCCCAGATTCCACAACCTCCGCCCTGACATACGACGTGTGGAGCACTTGTGAAAACAAACATGTAAATCAATGAGAGCTGTTCCACATCCACCGCTACTCCTCCGCACGTCCCCGCCCACGTACGACTTCTCCATCCTTCACCGTCAAAATACGTTGCTGAGCTACTGTAATCTCACCAAGATCCAATTTGTTAAATTAAAATATAGTAACAACAGATCGGTAATAACTACAAATTAGAGCATAACTCTTCTATATTTCAAAAGCTAACACTGTTAGTTTAGACCTTAAGGTCATTTATTTAAAAGATTGCAAACTATTTGGTTCTTCAACAGACCAGGAAGCAGATTTCTCATCTCCATCAGAAACTGAACATATGGGGATTTTTTAATCTGTCATATGAAATTAAGTGTTCATTTCTGCATGTTTTGCTTCTAAGAATGTAATAATAATCCGTGACCTCTGCATTAAACCAAAGCCTAGAGTAATGATTGTTTTAAAAATGTAAGGAATAGAAAGTACAGATACTTGTGTGAAAATGTAATGAGTAGAAGTCAGAAGTAGGAGGAAAAATAAGCGATGGAGTGGAATATTAATACCTAAAAACACTATATTAATTAGGCTGTGTAAACTTCTTGTGACTGTTTCTGATATAAAGTCTATCAGAGAAGATCAATTGATCCTGAGTTCAACTCCTGGTTTATCTCTGCTGTCAGAATTCAACATGAAAAAGAAGTCCTTATACACGTTACATTCAGAGATACAAGAAAAACATTTAGTGAAATACCAAGATTGTGTGAAAATAATAGTTAAATTTTACCATGAAATCAACTAATTACTTAAACATTTCTTTCAACATTTGTTGTCTAAGTGTAATAAAGTAGCATCTGTTAATAAGTAATGTGGCTAATGTTCCATTTAGTTTGTATAATGCAAGTTGTTTGTTTTCAAGTTTTGTAATAAAACTGTTATTTAAGAAGTGTAATTTTGGTTTTCCACTAAAACTTTCAGTCAGACGTTGTTTCCTGATGTATAACCTCCTCCAGTTGTTGCTGTGGAAGTCAGGGAGGGGACACGGC
>NW_015150932.1:572793-573989 GCF_000732505.1 Cyprinodon variegatus | reverse complement strand
GTTCCAGGTTTTATCCAGCAGCCCAACAAAGCCTGGTTTTAGTTTAGAAAACATGAAAATAGAAACGGATGAAGGATTTTTTTTCTACAGCTAGTCTACTGCTGTAAAGCTAGATGTCCTCCTGGGGAATCAGATCATAATGTTTCTTCTTCTTGGAGAATAAAGCCCTTTATAAGAGGCTAGCAGTAGAAAGATAAATAAGCCCAGTAAGTCTACAGTTAGAGTGCAACATTTGTCTGAATTTAATTATTAAGTCAGTTTTAATTTAAACAGAATTAGAATTTGATCCTTTGTATGATATGAGAAGTTATTTATAGGCTGCTGCTGTTTGGGTTTAAAGTTCATCAGAATAAGAAACTTTAACCAAGTTTCTCTTAAAGCAGCTAAAGTTTTCATGTCTTCCATCAGATCATCTTTTAATGTTTCATATTAAGCCTGAAATCTCAGCGTAGAATAAATGGCCGGATGGTCTTTCTGTTTCCGCTTCAGTTTTTCAGGCGAGGACTTGGAGATTTCTTCATCGGCTGCCTGTTCCTCACCGAGCTCAGCACTCCGTTCATCTGCATAGGAAAGATTCTCATTCAGGTGAATAATGGAATCGTATTGACTCGGATCGTGATGCGGATTATTCCAGGTCTCCATCCGTGTTTCTCCGTTTCTTTCTCCCAGCTGCACCTCGACGACACCAAGCTGTATAGGATCAACGGCCTGGTCGCGCTCCTGACCTTCTTCACGTGTCGCATCCTTCTCTTCCCCTTCATGTACTGGATGTACGGCCGCCATGCGTCCGTTCCTCTGCACCGGGTGGCCTTCCACCTTCCTCTGCACTGTAACCTGGGGAACCTGCTGCTCCTCGCTCCACAGGTCTACTGGTTCGGTCTGCTGCTTAGGAAAGCTCAGCGACTCTACAGGAGGACCAGGAAATCTGACTGACAACGTTGCTCTGGTTCATTATTAATCAGACTAATGGATTAGTGAAATAATCAACTAATTCAGTTATTAATCGTTAACTGGAGGAGAGACTCTAAAACACGTCTTTAGCAGACAGAGAAACTCAGAGCAGGAATTATAGGAAAACTATAAAAATATACCAATATTTAGCATTTAACCTAAACTTTTTTCTTCTGTTAAAATGTTCTGTCCTGCGACGGAGCATTAGGGACAGGATCGAGGTTTTTATTTTAAATACAAGAATA
>NW_015150932.1:569689-571593 GCF_000732505.1 Cyprinodon variegatus | reverse complement strand
TTTTTACTAAATTAAACCAGGTGGAAGTAAAACTTTTCCATTTCAGTAGTTCTGGATAGACGTATATATATCTTAAATACGACATTTTTGTTTTCTTCTCTACAATCTTGGTCTAATTCCTGCTCTAAGTGAGTCGATCTGTTAGCTAAAGGCAGGTTTAAGAGTCTCTATACTCCAGTTAGAGATTAATTACTAGATTAGTTTGTTTATATATATATATATATATATAATATATATTATATATAATATATATTATATAGCTTTTGTTCTGAAACGGGAAGAAACAGGTTGTGGTATGATGACTTCATTCTTGTCATACTTCAACTTTTTTCTAATTTTATGACTTTATTCTCGTGAAAAACTTTATCATTATATTACAACTTTATGATGTTGCAATAATCTCAAAATGTTCAGACTTTATTCTTGTAATAAAAAAAATAAAAAAAATGAATCTCTAGCTTGGGTCAAACTAAACTTATAAGTTTAAGTTTGATCCGGTTTAATTCTGTAAAAAATCTTCTTTAAGGAACCTTTGACTGATAATTGATTAATCAAAAAAATAATCGACAGATGAATCGATTAGCAAAAACAACAGTTAGTTTGAGCCTAACTGCTTAAACAGTGTAAAAATGTTTGTGATGTAAATGTTAAAGTTTAATAAATGCTATTTTTCTATTAAAGTTTGGTTGATTACATTTATAATTATTGCTTTTTACAGAGCTGCAGTGATTCAGGTTGAATAAATACTTTTATACAGTATTTATTTAAGCTGGGAATAAAAAAAACAAACATTATATAAGAACAAGTTATTTTATAAACATCTTTTTGGTTTTTTAATAAAGAATTTTAAATTTCATGAAAATCCCATTTAATAAATCTTGATGCCAATTAAGGCCTTATTTTAAAGATAATTTAAAGTGTGTGTATCCTCCATGCACCTTTTTATTCCTTTGGCTATTTGAGTTGATGTAACGAGAACATTTCTCCACTGAGATCAATAAAGTCGATCAGTCGACTGGAAGTGAATCGGAGGATTTACTCCTAATGATCTTATTTTAAAGGTAGAAATCCTCCTATGGGCAGATTTTCTTAGATTGAGGTTAAATGCAGTTATTTTAAGAATTATAGACACATTTCTAGATATTTTTAGGACTTAACTAAGTTCATTGTGAACAATTCATCTCAACACGAACACTTTAATTGGAAAATAACATTTATTTGACTTTAACGAGCCGAGCAAAGAGAGGAATCTGCATGTTTGATAGTTCTGTAGGGTCCGTCTTCATGCTGCAGACGACACCAGCTGAGCAATCTTCTGCTGCAGCACGTCCTTCATGCTGCGGTCGCTCAGGTTGGCTGTGATGGTGGAGAAGAAGTGGCGCGTGTCGTCGCTCTCAACGTGGCTGCAGCTGTCCGGGAAGGCGGCCATGATGGCCTCGTAGTTACTGAGGATCTCCAAGCTGCACAGGAACAGAGGCTCCGACTGGCCTCCTGGCATCATCACCTGCAGCCAACAAACGTCACAGTCTTTATTAGAAGGCGGAGCTTTGAATGCTACGTTTAGATCCGCTCGCTAACATAAAAATCAGGATATCCTTTCATCATGCAGTAGTTCTGGTGTGTTTCTACGTAGGGGGAGGTTCAGGAACGAAGCGATATGAGCTGCGACGAATAGAGAGAAGGGATTTGAAAAATCTGAAAATCTTCTGTCAAAGTCTAGTCACCCAATCAGAGGCAGAGAAGTAGGGAGAAGGAAAGGAATAAAGCCAGAAAATCAAGGATAAAGTTAGGAATGCTGTTAAACATTCTCAGACATCCAGGTCAGAGTCATTCTGACAAGGTTAAAATCAATCAACTGGACTTTGTTTCCAAGTTTGAAGACGTTTCTCTTCCATCCAGGAAGC
>NW_015150932.1:565570-566584 GCF_000732505.1 Cyprinodon variegatus | reverse complement strand
TATAGATATTTTTTTAATAAAATGAAGACGTATTTTATTAAATTAATGACACATTTATATATTTAATTCCTTATTTATTTATTGAATTACACATTTAATTGTTTATCGCTGTATTTATTTATTTAATTGTTGCACTTTACATTAGTGACGTGGTTTTAATTAATGAATGACACATTTATTTATTTAATTCCACATTTAATTAATTATCGACACATTTATTTATTTAATTAATGCTGTATTTATTTATTTAATTATGGCACTTTTTATCCTCCATAATACAGTAGCTGGAACAGAGTTCCTCCACAATAAGTTCAATTCTAGACTTTTTAACGCCACTTGAAATAAAAACCTTTAAAGATCAATGGGGAGCAGTTCTGCGCAAATATATCGCGATTTATCTTACGAAATTGGTTTTATAAACTTTTTTTTTATCTCCAAATGCCACAATAACAACATTTAATGAGTTTTAATGCCAATTAAGGCCTTAATTAAAAAAATAATAATTTAATACCTTTTAATGACCCGCAGAAACCCTTTTTAATGCAACTTGATATAAAAAGTTAAGACCAACTTCGCAATAAACACAGTAAAAATCTGATCCCGACACATTTTAGCCAAAAGTAGATAAAAATAAACCATTAATTTCTGGCCCTGTAGAAACGACGGCTGAACTGAAATCCCGACTCAAAGTTCCCAATCCCTCCGTTTTCATCGTCGGCGACCTGCCCACCATCATCAGGAGGTTTGGTTCTACTGTTGATGATGAGAGAGACGCTCTGGAGGCGTTGCAGATGTAACCCGCTATCAGTCAAGGACTTTTATTTTTGTGTTAGCCCAAACTCTGCTAGCTCTTTAAAGCCCCGCCTCCAGCGTGCAGATTAAAGATCCTCACCTGTTTCCGCTGTGATTGCAGCTGTTGGCGTCTTCCTCACAAACTCATCCAAACACCTTGAACCGATTGATCTGATCGTCAGGCGAGTTTGTTATTTAATGACCGTATTATTATTTCGTGTG
>NW_015150932.1:562743-563994 GCF_000732505.1 Cyprinodon variegatus | reverse complement strand
AAGATGTTTGAAAGACATTTTAATACCAATTAAGGCTTAAACTGAATAATTAAGCCTTTAAGGATCTGTGGGAACCCTGGAAGTTAGAAACACGTTCAGCGCTCGTCTGGAACACGTCAGATACGCTGATATGGTTGGACAGAAGTTCTGGATAAGTTAGTCAGAGGTTTAGGATCAGCTAGACACCACGACTGATGAGGAACTGACACTGAACGGATGTCAGCCATCAGATAGCTGACCTGGAACTGATGGCAGACCCCCTGCCCTGATGGCGTACGGCGGGACATTTTGACCGTGCTCAGCATTTCTCGCCGTATTCCGACATGTGCTAACGTACTTCAGGGTGCTCAGATTTTCCTACATCAGGCATCGTTGGTCTAAGTGGTTGAGGTGTGATGGGAGCTTTAGATGGCCGCCTACCTGGATGTGCTGAACATGGCAGTAGAGCTGGCTGAGAACGAAGAGCACCTCCTGGCTTGGAGCTGAATGCGCCTCCTCCTCCACAGGAGCCTCAGGTTCCTGAGGACTCTCCTCAGCATCACTCAGAAGATCCGGATCCAGTTTAGTAGCTTCAGACGACGGATTAAAGGCTCTGGAACCAGGAGACGCTGTGGCAGCAGAGGGTGGATGGAGAGGAAGCTTGGCTTTCACGCAGCTCACGATGCTCCTCACGGCGTAGGCGTGCAGCCTGCAGAGGTGAGCCCAGCCGTCAGAGGGCAGCCAGGCCGAGCAGCTGGAGCCGCAGAGCAGCTGCAGGACCCGCAGCAGGAGCACCGACAGCCGCAGCTCGCAGGAGAACTGCTTCAGGTCCAGCAGGGGGAGGTAGTCCACGTACTCCAGGGAGAAGGGGACGCTCAGGCGAGCCGACCGGATCAGCTCCCTCAGAACCCCCAGCAGCCGCGCCCACTGGGACACGGAGCACCAGGGGAGCGTCTGCGTGAGCGCCACCAGCAGGCCTTTGCTAAACATGCTGACATGGTCAGGCCGGCGCCGATCCAGACTGAGACACGACAACATGGTGGAGCGCAGGGAGTCGGACAGCGAGCAGCACTCCATCCAGGCTAGAAGACCCGTCCCCTGGCCGTACGCTGGGAGCTCCAGACCAGACCACTCCTGCAGGAAAGGAGGTCACAATAAGGAGTCGGTCCGGTTTCTGGGTCGACCTTTAGGAGCACAACACCAGAACCAGAACCTGATACCAAACACAGCAGATTTTACTGGTTTTAACCAGATTATCATCCAACAACCTGC
>NW_015150932.1:558137-560566 GCF_000732505.1 Cyprinodon variegatus | reverse complement strand
CCTGGCCCCTAGAACCTGGCAACTAAAACCTGGCAACTAGAACCTGGCAACTAGTCCTGGCCCCTAGAACCTGGCAACTAGAACCTGGCAACTAGTCCTGGCCCCTAGAACCTGGCAGCTAGTCCCGGCCCCTAGTCCCGGCCCCTAGTCCCGGCCCCTAGTCCCGGCCACTAGTCCCGGCCCCTAGAACCTGGCACCTAGAACCTGGCACCTAGAACCTGGCACCTAGAACCTGGCAACTAGGTCCTGGCCCCTAGTCCTGGCCCCTAGAACCTGGCAACTAGAACCTGGCACCTAGAACCTGGCCCCTAGAACCTGGCCCCTAGAACCTGGCCCCTAGAACCTGGCAGCTAGTCCTGGCCCCTAGAACCTGGCCCCTAGAACCTGGCAACTAGAACCTGGCAACTAGTCCTGGCCCCTAGAACCTGGCAACTAAAACCTGGCAACTAGAACCTGGCAACTAGAACCTGGCAACTAGAACCTGGCCCCTAGTCCTGGCCCCTAGAACCTGGCAGCTAGAACCTGGCAGCTAGTCCTGGCCCCTAGAACCTGGCCCCTAGAACCTGGCAACTAAAACCTGGCACCTAGTCCTGGCCCCTAGAACCTGGCAACTAAAACCTGGCAACTAGAACCTGGCAGCTAGTCCCGGCCCCTAGTCCCGGCCCCTAGTCCCGGCCCCTAGTCCCGGCCCCTAGTCCAGCTCCTCTAGCAGTGCACAGCAGCCCTCAATCCCACCTACCTGTTCAGGCAGCTCACACACCTCCAGCAGGGAGGAAGGCGCCTCGTTTTTAAAGTGCTGCCCCCAAACTGGCTTCAGGTGGAAGCGCACCGTCCAATCCAGATCCTCGGTTTTGTCGTAGAGCCAGAACAGAGCTCTGGACCAGCTGCTGGGGGCTGCCTCCACCTCCGCACCCACCACCCGCCCCAGCGCGGTCAGCACCGACACCAGCAGCTCCTTGGTGTCCATGGAGCGCAGGTAGACGGCGCCCTCCGGTGGCTCCTCCCAGCACCTGTACGCCTGGCTGTAGAGCTGGGCGAGGACAAACAGGAGGGGGAAGGGGGAGCAGGCCAACACCCAGTGAGGAGAAGCAGCCGCTTCCACAGACAGAGCGGCGTGGAGAAGCTGCAGGCTGAGCTCAGCATCCACGCCGTCTCCTAGCAACACAGAGACAGGAAATCAGCAGCGGATTAAAGTTCTACTTTAATTAGGACTTTAATATCAAAGAGCTGCAGTTAAATCACAGCATGGCTCAGTTTATTATCTAGTTCTGTTCCCCCCATGAAAAATAAAACACTGACCAACCACAGTCACTAAGATCTAGACACTGTTCTGTCAGACCAGCATACCTATAGTCAATAAGCATTTAAGCTGGGCGTACACTGTGCGATTTTTTCAATCGTTGCACGCAGCTACAGCTCACACTGTGCGACCCGACGCTCTGATGCGATCTACCTGCTCACACTCTACGTCTATAAACCAGGTGGGACTCAGCTCCGCAGTGAGATGGCGCTACTCGGACTCGTCTATCTGGAAGCCAAACCAGTAGCAGAGGAACATGAAGCTCACTAGAGTGAAACGCGCTGCCTTGGATATTTGAGCGATTTAGTGCTGAAAGCCCTAAAAAGAAAAGGAGACGACGACACGTTTGATTTTCTCCCGACCTTAAGATTCCTGATGGGGAGATGGTCGTTAGAGGCTGATCGCCCCTCGTTACCCCGTCCACTACACGACCTACCAATCCGATCGAAAGATTCTCACACAAAATTCGCCCCAAAAATCGCACAGTGTCGCCCGGCTGTAGGTTTGTACCAATAATATTCTTTAAACTACCGTGTATCCCTTTAGCCATTAACAAAAAAACAATTAAATGAATTTTTTGAAGCGTATGGCGATCTGACTTTAAATGGCTTTTTTGTACACGACTAAAGGGAGACGCGCCCCGTTGAGGTAGTTTAGAGTCTATTAATCATTAAAACACTAAAGGGATTAACGGGTATTGGCTGTGGATCTGCTCATCTGACAGAACAACAACACCGTCTGCAGGAGTCAGCAGGAAAATGAGTCGTTCTGATTCTGTGTTCTATTATTTATATTAGCAGCAGCCTGGTTAGTTGATCCCAGACAGACCATAGCAGCTCAGGCTAACTGGCTACTGGGCAACTTTGTTTATTGAAAGGTTATTTCCAGTCCAGGGTTTCCAGCTTTCCCCTAAAAAACGGGATCGTTCCGTATTTAGAAGTAAAGCTTCCTCAACTCAAACAGGTCAACCATGTTGGTGCAGCAAAAGTTTCCTCGATTAATGAAAAATATAAGAAAAAATGTATCATTTTTTACTTAATTCTGAATTTATAGGTACTAGGGATGGAACGGTTTATGAAAACCGTCCGAACCGTTCGGTTCGACTGTCTTGGTTTGGTTCGCGTGTGTT
>NW_015150932.1:554641-558033 GCF_000732505.1 Cyprinodon variegatus | reverse complement strand
GTCCCATACAGCAGACCACTTTATAGGTCTGCTGTATGGGACCACTTTGCATTTAGAGTGACCTACGATGACGGCGGGAAGAAAGCTGGGGATAAAAGTGCAACAGTGTGCAAGCATTGTGCAACACGTTTTGTTTATGCTAACAGCAACATGACCAACATGTCATGCTAACAATCAACATATACCGAACCGAACCGTGGATTTTGTGAACCGTTCCACCCCTAATAGGTATTACAAAGATTTTTAAATTAGTAGGAATATTACCACATAGTTAGACCAACATGTTTTATTAGTCATGGATCCCTTCAAGTTGTTTTAGAGCCTGACCCTAACATCCTACATCATCCTCCAGAGCGCCGCGCAAAGCAAAGCTGCAGCCTCCGCTGATCCTCCCGTCCTGCTCTGACCTCCTCTGAGCTCCAGGAGAGCAGCGCCATATTATCATGACACTCATAGGAGCAAAACATGCGGAAATGAACGCTTTATTTAACATAATTCAAACTCTCCATCAGCATCGATCAAACGTGTTTCTGCCCAAACATTTTGCCTCATTGTGTGTTTTATGATAATTAGGATCATAAATCGGTTTGTTCTCTGACTCCAAACTCAGCATCTCTGCTTCATCCTGAGATAAAAAGATTGTTTTCAAGTTCTGAGATTCGCTCCTTGAACTTTGCTTTGAATGGATTTCATTAAACTTTTAAGCCTCTCGGTATAAAATCAATATTTTGATGGAGATGAGAAAATCTACTTCCTGGTCGTTTGAAGAACCAATAATTTGCATTCAATCATTTTAATTAATTGCTTTAATTAGTTTTTGAGATTATATAAGAATTATGCTCTAATTTGTAGTTTAAAATCTGTTATTTTAATTTAACAAATCAAATCTTCTCGCCGTTCTTTTTCCCGTTTGGTGAGATTGAAATAGCGGATCTTGGCCGGACCGGAGCGGAGCTAAAAATAGCTCAGCAACGTATTTTGACGGAGAAGGATGGAGAAGTTGTAGGCGGACGGAGACGAAAGTGTGAAGAACGAAGACGGAGGATGAGGAATCTGGAGGTTAATCAGTTCTAAAGTTTAATCACATAAATCCTAAAATATGAACTTTTATGGATTTAATGCGACAAAATGTGAAAAGTTTACATTTCGAAGGAAAACCTGTTTGGGTTAAAGCTAACGGCGTTCTTACCCTTAGCTAGCAGGTTGGGGAGGACGAAGGTGTTGACGACGTTCTCCGGCGACAGGAAGCTTCGTTTCTCCTCCTCTTCATGCGGCGTCATCAGCAGAACCAGGAACTGGAGGAGTTGCTGCTTCTCGCCGGCCGACATGGATCTGTTGGCGATCGTCTCCTGCAAACATGTGCAGAGCGGGTCGCTCAGAGAAACGCCGCCGGGTTCTCCGGGTCGCCTCAGTCCAGGCAGCTGCTGCAGGATCCTGGCCATCAGAGCCGAGGCCCCCCTGTTAAAAACAGCCGCCTGGCAGCACGACTTCAAAGCCGCCTCTGGGTTCTGAAACGCCACCCTGGCTACCAAGGAGACGGCGGTGGTCAGGTTGCCCTGCGACGCGGCTGCCGAGGCCCCGCCCCCTCCTTGGATGATGCAGTTAAAGGCCATGTTGACCTCCAGCTCGAAGGCCTCGGTCACAGCTGCAGGGAGCGGACGGCTGAAGAAGCCCCTAGTGGATGATGTCAGAACTGCAGCCAGGACTCGGTTCTGATCCGGTAAAGAAAGAGCAGAGAAAACATCTGCAGCCGTTTTCATCAGCTTCCTGCTCTGATGAACATCCAGGCTTCCTGCCTGCAGGAGGCTCGCCACGCTGGAGGACAGGCTGACCAGCGTCTGCGGCTGCAGGAAGGCCGCCTGGTTCCGCTCCAGGCAGAGCAACCAGGTCTCAGAAGGAGCCCAGAACCTCTGGCCTGCAAACAGCTCCGCGAAGCGCTCATAGTCCTGCAGGCGGTGAGCGATGATGGCGGCGGCCACCTGAGCCTGGGCGCCTGGAGCGCTCTCAGCAGCGGGGAACTCCAGAGAGCCCAGCAGATCCCGGAGCGCGTTCTTCTCCGTCAGAGCTTCAGGAAGTTCATCCAGAGCCGGCAGAACCCTCCGGACGCTGTGCTGCAGCCGCAGCGCAGAGCGGCGAGGGACCGGAGCGTCGCCGGACGTCAGAAGGCCTTCGTCCTTCCAGAGCTGAGCGACGTCCGTGACGATCTGCAGAGCTTCAGGCAGCTTCATGCTGCTGGGCCCAAAGCGGGACGGGGACAGAGACGCACGCAGGTCTCTCTGAGCGTCTCGGATCCGTTCGGGATCCGGAGTCTCCTCCTCTCCTCCGCAGAGGATCCATTTACTCAGGAGGTCCAACTTCTCCGCGGCGGGAACCGTGACTTCCTGCTTCATCAGCAGGGAGGTGTGCAGAGCGTCGAGACAAACCGACAGGGCCTGAAAACAAACGTCTGCAGAGGAAACCAGGCCCCTCATGTCTCTGAGTGCGTGAAGGAGAACCTGCAGGATGTCGGCAGACGTTTCCTCGGCAGCGTCCAGCTTCAGCCTCTTGGCAGCGCGAGGAGTCGGACCGCGACGGTCTGAGGACAGACGGGCGAACTGGGAGGCAAACATGGCCTCCACGCCGTCTTCGTTTTCTGCGTTTGTATCTTCTCCGCCTTTCCACAGCTCCCACCAAACCTCCAGGAAAAACCGGACGTCTTCCTGGGCCGCCGGGTCGCTCCTGACGTGCTCCGTCAGCCGCTCCAGCTCAGCGACGATCCGGGGGGGAGGAAGATGAAGGAGGAGACCGGCAAAGATGGCTGCGGCGGCGGTGGACTTGAGCAGCTCCAGCAAGACAGCGTGGTTGAGCTCAGGGAGGCTGTTCTGCAGACAGAAGAACGGATTCTCTCTCCACGCCGTTTCAACGTCCTCCTCAGCTTCTCTGCTCAGCAGCTTCAGCCACACGGAACAAACCATCTTCTTCTTCCAGGTTAAGGCTGGGCGGGGCCTCAGAGCGCCGCAGATTTCCTGGACGGCGAGCAGGATCGGCCGGCAGACGCGGCTCCATTCAGCTTTCTGAAGGGAGGACAGCGATGCAGGGAGACACAACTTATCGGCGTGGAGAAAAGCCCCCTGGAGAACGGCTGCTTCTGCAACAAACCAAAGCAGAGCTTTGTTAACCTTTGGTCTCTATAGCCTCATTTCCTCCCCTCCTGAAACCGTGGCGATATCGGTCCGAGCGCGCTAACCCCGATAACTGCTGAGTTTAAATGGCACAAAAACAAGCGAACCGCGCTAACATGGTGCTAGTTCATCAGTAGGGCTAACAAAGAGCGCACGAGCAGACCGCCTCCTCTCCTGAACACTGGTTCATATTCAGAAATCAGGTTAAAAGTAATAAGTAATTAAATTTTT
>NW_015150932.1:548552-552649 GCF_000732505.1 Cyprinodon variegatus | reverse complement strand
GCCTTCTTCTTTATGTGGAGCTTGATGGCGGCTGGCAGGACGAAGCAGCTCATTACCGCCACCAGGTGGTGAGTTCCTGAACGGTCACTGTCGGAGGCGTTTCTGTTTTTTTTTGTTTTTTTTTTCAAAAAAAAAAAAAAAAAACTTTATTAAACCATTATAAATTACACCAGGTACCAGTACAGAACTGCATTAATTGCATTCACAGAAACTGCATAAAGTATATCTTAATATAGAAATAAGAAAACAAATATAAACAAGGAGGGAACAATAATAATGGTAAAAATAATAATAATAATAATAAATAATAATAATAATAATGATGGGTCAACATTATATTATAAATAGATTCAAGAACAGTGCATTAAACCAGCAGATTAAATTTATTCACGAAAGAAAGAAAATTACCAGCAAGTTTTGTTCTTAAAAATTCTAAAGATTTAACATAAGATTTTATCTCATTTTTCCAATGGGATATAACTGGTTAACATTTTAATTAACAGCATTTGTGTGAATAAAATTTAACTAATAATATTAAAATATTAACACCAAAATAATGTTTAATTTTCGCAACTATACCAAATAAAATCACTCTTGGGGTAAAATCAGGTAACTGAATTCCTTTAGATTGGATCCACATCAGAAAATCAAGACAAAAGCTTTGGACCACAAACATAGATCAGCTGTTCCAGACTTTCACTTTCAGCCTCACAAAAAAAATATATGACATTAAAAACACAAACAAAGAGACAATAATAAAATATAAACATAAAATAAAAACACAAAAACAACAGTTTTCAGGGTCAAAATGTATTTTTTTGCTTACAAATTCGTTATTAGGGTAAAATCTGAGTGTTTGCAGAGGTTTCCAAGGTTCTGGAGCTTTATATTCTTTATTTCTTTATCCATTTGAATCGTCTTCATTTATTCCTGGATTTATATGTTTTGTATTATTTACTGAGTTTATTTGGATATTTTATTATATTTATCCTTGTTTTATTAGTTTTTGTTCTGAGGTAAGACAGGAAGTGATGTTGAACACTCCGCCTCATAACCTGTCATCTTCAGTAGTGCAACAACGGAGCTGCTTCACAGCGACGCTTCTGTCCGGCGGTGGTACTGCAGGTCCAGCAGCGGCCCCGCACTAAAAGCGGAGATTCCCTCTTTAATTTCTGCCGGATCTGTTTGTTTCCGTCTTGTTTATATTTTATTATTGTCTTTTTGTTTGTGTTTTTCATGTCATATAGTTTTTATTTAGTTGCCACGTGATGTGAGCCACATGCAAAGCAGGTTTTTCTTTTCCTCTGAAATGAAAGTGAAAGCATCTAAAGAGAGTCTGAGTTCAAACTGCACAGAGAAAAGCAAAGAGTGACTAACATGGGGCTGCTGCTGCTGCTGGGGGCTTTTATATGCTGCTTTATGCTGAATAGTAAGTTATTTGGAGCCGTTTTGGATCTTTGGTGATCATGGAGCAGAATGTTGAGGTGAATGTTTACCTTCATGTCTGTCCTCAGGTGTAACCTGCGTCCATCAGATCCAATGGCTGCCCTGTCAGTTTACAGATGAACATGTGAGCCTTAATGCAGAAGGACTTGTTGACACTCAGCTGATCCACAGAGAAGCCATGCTGCAGTTTGGTCAGAAAGGAGACGCTCCAGTTAATCCGCAGGCCATCACTTTCCTGATCACAGGTAGGTTAGATCAACTCAGGTACAGTTTTACTGAGGTCTAGAAGCACTAGATCTACATTCAGCCATTCAGCATAGATCCTGCTACATGGCTGTACATCTGATTTTGGTATTTGACCAATTAGATGATTCTTTCAATGATAGATTACCTGCTGGGAATTAAATTCAGAACAAGTCAAGGAAAAAAGGTAAAAAGCTAATTGAAAAGTTAAAAAGTTAATAAGCCTAGTTAACAATTAATTCAGGTTTATAAACTAAAAAGGGCCGGTATCAGCATTAATGCCTCTAAGGTTATATTGGACCAAAAAAAAATAAAAAAATGTTTCTTTCACTCTCAGAGTTTTTTTCATGAATTTCTTATAAAAGCACTTTTGTTATTTTTCTTAATATATTCGGGTAAGTTGGCGTTTCTTGTTATTACATTGACATTAATGTTTGCCATCAAAATATCCAGATTCTTTTAATGTTTCAAAGGTAATAAGATCCGGTCCTGGATTCCAATAAAACTATTGGCTGGAAATGTTCACCTTCTAAGGATTTCACTGAGTGACCTATAAACTTTATACGGATCGGCCTTAAACCTTTATAGTAGAAAGTATTTATAGTATAAAGGGTGACGGCCGATTCTGATAAGGATTCATTTAACATCTGTCTAATCGAGCAACATGGGCTGCTGATTTTTTTTAAAGCTGATGTTGATACTCCTTTCTCTATTTAAATTATAAAATTAACACAGATGTTACATGTGTCTTGATTTAAAGAAGAATAAACATTTATTAGGAAATAAAACTCACAGTAATAGTAGATTGGAAGGATCCGAAAACACTCTGAACACATGGCTACTGAATGCAAGGAAATACAAGGAAATAACACCTCTGGCCAAAAAGTTACAGAGATGAAAACTGTAGCCCTTTACTTTATTACCATTAGTCATTTTTCTGGACTCTGGGAGGAAGCCGGAGTACCCGGAGAGAACCCATGCATGCACAGGGAGAACATGCAAACTCCTTGCAGAAAGATCCGGAACCTTCTTGTTGCAAGACATCAGTGCTACAAACTGTTCCACCTTACAACCACTTTACTCACTAATGACACTAATATTGTCTTTTGTGGTCAGAATTGAAGCACTTTGTTCAAAACTATTGGGAAAAAAAACTAAACTGACTAAAATCTTCTGTCTGTTTATTTTCTGTGTGAATTTGCTTGGTCGCTATGCAGGATCCAGGTTGGACCTGCGGAAGTATCTGGATGGTGTGGAAACAGAGCAGCTGGAATGTGAGCTGCGCAGGTACAGCACTGAGGGCATCCATGTCCACTGGCCCAGCCAGGAAGCCAAGGACTACAACCGCTGGTTCACCTGCACCATCAAACAGGACAAGGGCCTGTTCACGGTGACGGGCTTCCTGAGGCACCCGTCCGATCAGCCCCCCCCCGGTCAGCAGGACTACCGCAGCTGGCCCGCCATCGCTGACTCTGAAATCCTCACTACGTCCGGTAGGTTCAGCAGATTCCTGTCACTCAGGGATTCAGAAAAATATATATATTACTTCTCTGAAGTTAATCAAGGTTCAGCGTCGTTCTTTTGGACATTTATTATGGACAATGTGTCTTTCCATAAAAACAGCTATTAAAGGAAAAGTTCAGTCAGCAAAGAATAATCAATGGATCCTTATTTATACCCAATACTAAAACGTTCGCAGTGATTTAATGAAAAATTAAAAATACTAATTTTCGTGGCGATCACTGAGTCTGGGAGCGGCCATTTTTGCCCAAATATAGTAGCCCCTCCCTCCTGCCATCTTCCAGCAGTGACTTCACGGTGCGGTAAGCCTAGCGCCATTCTCCCCGCTTTACAAGCTAAATCAATGGGAACTACTAGACACATCTGCAATATGTTGCTACATGCTACTGTTTCTCCAGCGTCGTGCAGCTTTGTCGTCACGCCCTCAAAACCCCGCCCACTTTGCATCCAGACATTCCAAACACATCTCTGCGTTGTGATTGGGCCGACAGATTTAGGGCCTGGGGCATTAATCGAGGTTAGACCACTGCAGGCCAAAATTATTTTGCAGGGTTCCCGCGGGTCCTTAAAAAGTCTTAAAAGTCATTGAATTCTTCAAAATAAAACTAAGGCCTTAATTGGTATTAAAATGTCTTAAATCAGTCTTTCGTAGGTCTTAATTTTTAAAACATCATAAATAGGATTATTTTTATTACGATTTATTTTTGTAATCTAAATAAAACATTAAAATTGAAAACATTTTTTTTTTATTAAAGAAAATAATAACGGCTCGCCATTATTGGTTCCGTCCCGATAGTGGAACCAATAAAGCGTTGTTGCAGCCGGGTCATTTGGGAGATGCTCCATTAACTTTTTGTCTGGAAAATATGAGCAAGTATAAATGTAAC
>NW_015150932.1:542126-548056 GCF_000732505.1 Cyprinodon variegatus | reverse complement strand
GCAAGCAGGTTTTTCTTGTTTCTTGTGAATTTGGTCTTAAATTTATATTTCAAGTGGCATTAAAAAGTCTTAAAAAGTCTTGAATTTAGCTTGCCTTATGCTGTAGGAACCCGGTTTTGGCTGCTGGCGGGTAGAGCTAGTTTACTAGGATAAAGAGGAAACTAATCTCTACAACAGAGAGTAACTAAAGACTGCTAGAATATAATGGAAAATCAACCAAAGATCAACAAAACAGAACAAATGAAAACTAAAAACTCAGAGTCCCAAAAGAGGAGAACCGTGACACTGATCATTCATTGAACAGTATGGAATAATTTCATATTTAAAGTACTTTCAGAAGTTTAAATTCTGAATATCAGTTGACTTTTCCTTTAAAATGATGTCAGAATTAAGAAGGGAAACAGAAACACAAATTAGCTCAAAACAAAAGTAAAGATTTACACAAATAAAGACAAGTAAAACAATAAATCTGTTCTTTAATGGCTGCATAAACTCCAGATGAATAAAGATAATTTTTTAGCTTGTTCTTACATAAAACCTCATGATTTTCTGATGAAACTTATTGTAAAACAATCCCAGTTATGCTTTCTAATAATTATATCAATCAATCTTTTCCATGGGAAGAAACAAAAGATCCTCTTTACAGTTTTTTAACCAAACTACATGAATTTAAACAAAATGAATTTACTGTCATTTATTTATAATTGATGATGGCAAATGCTTTATGCTGTGTCTGTGCATTAGCCTTTAAAAATGTTTGAGTTGCTTTTTTTGTCAATATAAAATGCAATATATTTCAGCACAGATTAATAAAGAATAACTTCATTAACATTTCCCAGTGAATTACTTTCTATTTCCACTACTTTTTATTTTCTAACGTTAGACCCAATGTCAATGTCTTCCAGTCAGTCTGAGATAGCCAGACTAATGTTAGTCTGCAGACTAAACTATAGGATCCATCGGCTGTAGATGGATTTATTGCTTAGTTCATCCACTGACTGGGAAATTACCAGTGAAACGTCTTCCTGCAGACAGAAAACTGCTGGTTTTAGCAGCCAGATGCTGCACAGGGAGGCATTGTACTGAACGTCTCGATGGGAGTGGGGAGTACCAACATGGCGTCCAGTGGCTTCACTTTTTTTGGGCAATCAGCAATCCAATGAATAAATATAGATCATTGGTTCACTCCCCTAAGTCTGACCCTGCGTTACTCTGCACGTATTAATATTCATCTTCAACTCTTTGACCCACAGTCGCCATGGTAACCAAAACCCAAACTCCGTCTGTGAAAGCCACCCTGAGCTCCCAGCAGAGGCTCCACTGCCAGTTTGGGATCGACCACCGTGGAGCTAACGTCACCGTGGAGTGGCACTGGCAGCAGCGTGGAGAGAGGAAGAAACTGTTCAGCCACAGCAGCCGCACACGGCAGAGCCACGGCTCCGGCGTCGGCCTGAAGGGCCTGGCGGGGGGGGACGCCACCTACACCCTCCCCTTCACCAAGATGAGCAGTGAAGGAACATACATCTGCTCCGTGGTCGTAAATCCGCTGCTCGGGAGTCAGGACGTTGTTCTGCAAGTTGAAGGTGAGAGACTGACGGTCCATATGTCATATGTCCATACCTGAGTTGGTCCCCCCACTTTCTTCAAATCAGACGAAATGGGTGTCAATTAACTCGGCTCCATTTGTGCTGGTTTGTGCAGCAAAAAGTTTTGTTTGTGCTGCCTTGCCCCTGATGATATTAATGAAAATGTAAAGGTCAAAAGGTCAACCAGCCCCCCCCACCTTCTTGAAATTAGACAAAATTAGTGTCAAACGTTTGTGCAGCAAAAATTTTCGTTTGTGCTGCTATCATTTTAAGGATATAATGAAATATGTCTAGAGGTCATCAAAGGTCAACCAGCCCCCCCACTTTCAGACGAAATGGGTGTCAATTAACTCGGCTCCATTTGTGCTGGTTTGTGCAGCAAAAATTGTAGTTTTTGCTGTTTTGGCTTTGAAGATATTAATGAAAATGTAAAGGTCAAAAGGTCACCCCACTTTCTTCAAATTAGACAAAATTGGTGTCAAACATTTGTGCAGCAAAAATTTTCGTTTGTGCCACTACCACTTTAAAGATATAAAGAGATGTTTCTCTTAGAGAACGTTAGAGATTGAACTAACAGATTCTGCAGAGTGGGAGAATAGAGATAGAATGAAGCAGATTAAATTAAGGATAAATACACTTAATTTAAGAAATTTTTACTTATTTCTAGATCGTTTTTGCAGTGTGCTGGTGAAGATTCTCAGTCATCGAGGTCAGAGTCAGTCCAAAAAAGTTCAAATCAATCCTCTGGACGTTGTTTTCTAGTTTCAAGAAATTTCCCTTCTCATCCAGGTAACTTTTTCAATTCAAAATGTCAGAAATAGCATTTAGTTCCAGATTTTATCCAGCAGCCCAACAAAGCCTTGGGGTTGGGGCTGCGATGATAGCAGGAAGGAATCAACTCAATCTCTGCATTGTAGGTTTTGAGAGTCACCCCCCCTCTGATTAAGGTTGCTTTTTCTTTCTGAACAAAGATGGCTTCCTTCACGCCCCTCTCAAACCACCTGTCTTCTTTGTCCAAAATGTGAATGTTCAAAATGTTCACT
Organism: Cyprinodon variegatus; assembly: GCF_000732505.1. Taxonomy (NCBI): domain Eukaryota; kingdom Metazoa; phylum Chordata; class Actinopteri; order Cyprinodontiformes; family Cyprinodontidae; genus Cyprinodon; species Cyprinodon variegatus. The sequence goes on along the minus strand of NW_015150932.1, from coordinate 545,427 downwards.
TTTCTGACATTTAGACACGCCGGAAAACCTGCGAAATGAGTCAGCTGACTGTAAGGAGATGAGGCGGTCTGCTCATTCGCTCTTTGTTATCAGAGAACCTATGGAAGCTCATTGGTAGAATTCTCTTATGACAGAAAGAAGGCCACGATTCACACCATTTATCATCGGGAGGGGGGACACATTTAATTACAAAACCAAACTCATACAGCTGTCTTAAACACTTCATACATCCAGCAACGCGTCATCCAAAATTCTGTTATCCCCCAACCTTCAGTCGACTCAGGGCAGCATTTATAGTTTCCACATCGCATTACGTAACTGTACATGCACAGGAATATCATGTCGAAAGCTTACTGGAATTCACGTGGGCTGGTCTGCGTCAAAATCACTCCGACCCTCAAAGAATGTTTATACAGATGTTCTCTGTTTATGCCAAACCTTCTCATATATCATCTAATTGCGTACGAATAAGGCATTAGAGACTTTACTATTGCTAAGACTCATACTTGAACTTCAACATGTACTGTTTGTTGCTAAGTAAGTATCGGGCCATGTTGTAGGATATATTCTGATTCTGATTCTGATCTGATATAGGACAATAAAACTGCTTCTACAAACTGAGCCACAGATGAGCCCTACTGTTGAACTAGTTCTAGCTTTAGCACGGCTCGGTTGTGTCTGGCACGGTCCAGTTCAGCTGCGATCCATCTACATTGGACAGTTACCTCGGTTACCGTGCTCGGTCCGTTCTCAGCACAGATTCAAAAGGTTACTCTAAATGGGGCTATAATGACCAGAGTTTGATGAGACCAAATTAACTGCTCCCTAAAATTAATACATTTATATCCTAAAGTTCTGAAGAATGTTAAAAATACATATATCTAATTAATACAGAGTTTAGCTAATTAAATATTTTCACTCTCTATGAAAAAGGATTATTTAGTCTAATATAACGTCACAGTAAGCAGAGGCTTTGGTGCCTTTTAATTATCTATGTATCTATAAATATATTGGAAAGGCAATGGAATATTAGAAGTTGTTCAAACATTAAACTTAAGTGTATGAGGATCTATTAGACATCAGGTTCTTTTCCCCAAACATTAGAAATGATTTTAAAAGATTGGTTGTGCATTAACCTAAAACTCCGCCAGCTGTATTCAGAGCTGACTGTATGTCGTCCTCCATCACCTCTTCCAGAGCCGCCGCGCGTCTCCTTGAACGTTGGACCTGTTCTGTCTCTGTCGGATGGCGAGGATCAAAAGATTGTCTGCGAGGCGGAGAACTACTACCCTCTGGATGTGGAGATAAACTGGTACGAGCAGGACCCGGCTGTGGCGGGTCAGCGGGTCGGGGCCCCGCTGCCTAAGATGATGCAGAACGTCCTGCTCTCCAGTCACAAGCACAACCAGGACATGACCTACTCCGTGTCGGCCTTCTTCTACCTGCAGGCCTCCCCAAAGGCTTCAGGGAGGCAGTTCACATGCAGCGTCTCCCATAAGTCCCTGAGGCTGCCCATCAAGAAAAGCTTCATCCTCAAAGTTCAGGGTGAGACTAGAACTTAGAGGCTGTGCTGCAGAGCTTTGACCACCAGGTGGCAGCATAGATTCACATTGTGTTTCGTTTTCTTCTTGCAGAACCCAGTCTTATGTGGGTTGGAATACTAGTGGTCTTCCTGCTTATTATTCTGGGTGTGTTGATCCTTTATCTGCACTCAGGTAACCGATAACTACAAAAACAGAAAATGAAAGCTCATCTGCATAACTTTGATTCCCTAAAGTCTGACTTGCATTTTTTTCCCCAACAGCAAAGAAAAAGCAGGTAAAGTTAAATATTTTGAATCAATTACCAATTTCAGTATATAATCCTGCTAAAAAAAAAAAATGATATATATATGTTTATATATATATATTTTTTTTAAATCTGTGTCTGTTTTATGTGTGCACTGAACAGAGGAGACTTTACTGAGCCGCTCTGCACCGTGAGGAGAATCGTCGCCGACCCGGACGTTCTTCCTACTTCCTTTGTTTGCTGTTTTTGATCATTTGGGGTTTCTGTGTATTTGTGTTTTTTATGTTGCACTGACTTTAATGTATTTTTAAAGATTTGTAGTTGAATGATAAGAATACTTGATCAATGACAAAATTATAAGTTTAACAGTTTAATTGGATTTTTACCTTTGGTGGATGATTGGAGCATTGCTCTCTGCACATTAATCACCATCTGAGTGTGTAAAATAGAGGATATATTTATTATCAGGGCTGCAGGGCAACGCCATTTATTTTTGTTTTGCTTTTTTTTTGTTGTTGTTTTTTTACAATTTACTAAATAACAACAAAATGACCTGTAGTTTTAATTTATGGCATAAAACAATAAATAATTATGGTGAAGAAAGAGGGAGATTATGCAAACATGATTTTAACTATTATTGTGTGGCAGTTTAGTGTGAATCTGCGTTATATGAAGTGAATTTTGTTCCATTGTTGTAAAAAACAAGTTTTGTAATTTAAAATTTGGAAGAAAAAAAAAAATCGAAGACTTTAATAAAAGATAAAAGTTTTTTAGGTTAACTTTGCTATTTTCTCATGTTTTTGTTTTTTCTATTTTAAGAAAATAACATTTCTTACATATTTAATATTTTACATTTTGGAAATTTCTGTTTCTCAGATTGCGGTTTACAATTTGCCATCTTTTCAAACATCCTTTGCTCTTATTTTATTCATGTCTGCATGAAAACTAACAGACACCATTTTAGAATAATGCATTTTCACATCAGAAAACTGCTTCTCATCAGAATTACCCTGATGTTCCTCGGACCTATACAGTTTCCCACAATCCTTTGGGTGACAGGCAGTACGGGAACCGTCCACCTCATAGATTTTAGCAACAATCCATTATTTCATCACTCTATGTGACACATGCTAATATTAGCTCATTTAGGTGTTTTAAATTTCATAAAGGCGAGATTTAGATGTTCACATTTTTGGAACTTTGCTTTTTTTGTTGAATGAATGATGCATGAAGGTTAGCAACATCATCATCAAAGAGCTAATATAGAATAGAATAGAATAGAAAATCCATTAATTGTATCACAATGGGGAAATTGTAGTGTTAACAGCATCAGAAAGGTTATTGAAAAAATGGTCACATAAATGTAGACCTTAGAAAAGAAGAATAACATAATAGTGAAGAGTTAAAAGATAAACAATAAAATACTGTAAACAACATATATGCTGTGCACCTGAAGAATAAATAACCAATATGCAGCTATGGACAATTTTCCAGTAATGGATATTTGAAAATA
>NW_015150932.1:538968-539991 GCF_000732505.1 Cyprinodon variegatus | reverse complement strand
AGCTAAGTGAGCTTAGTGCTTGGAAAAAATCTTTCATTCCTTTAGAGACAGCATGAAAAGTCAGCTGAGTACAAAACAGAGAGAGGAAAACAAGAAGAAAAGGGACGAGAAGAGAGGGACACAACCTAGAACAGATAATGGATGTCTATTCTATCAACATTTCTACATCTGGAGAATGGCTCTGTTTTATGAGTTATCAATTCAGAGGGCCCCCTGCCTGTCTTTGCCTAGGGCCCCACATTTCCTAAATCCACCCCTGGCTAACAGCATATGGAGGGAATCTTCTTCCAATCTTTTTGCAAGCTAAAACTACATTTTCCAACCATCTTATCTGTTAGGGTAATGGTGGGGGTGGTGCCTATCTCCAGCAGTCTACAGACTAAAGGTGAGATCCACCCTGGACTGGTCATCAGCAGTGGCGACTGGTGGAGTTTTCTCCGGGGGGGCTATAACTTCTAAATAGACCTAAACCAAAAACCAATCCAACGTATGCTATGTTACCAGGCCAGTATTTTTATATGAATGCCAACGACTTAAAACAACATTATAAAATGTCCTGCAAAGTGCTTTAAATCAGTCCTAGCTGTCTTTATCCATTCTGGCTCAGGTCCTGACCTTTGAAAATAGAGGAAAGGAAAGCAGGATAAAGCATTAGCCTCTCTGCAAGCACTTAGCCTAGCCTTGGAGCTAAATAATTCTATAAACCTGTTGTCACGATTTGGTTGAGGTTAAAAGACCCAAATGCAGAGGCAGGGGAGGCAGAGCTGAGTCTTTGTAGCTTTAATGAAATAAACACAGGTAACAGAGGCGGAATCGAAAAATCCTAATAAAAAATTTAAAACAAACCTGAACCGTGGAGACATCAGGGGAAAACAATCACGAGGAGACGGGGTGAGACAAGGTAAGGTGAAGTAAGACGAGGAACCAGCACTGAGGAACTGCACAAGGAGTGTATATATGGGAGATTGAACAAAGAGAGGACTAACGAGCAGATTGGGAGCAGGTGTGAAGAGAGCAGCAAAG
>NW_015150932.1:534000-536418 GCF_000732505.1 Cyprinodon variegatus | reverse complement strand
TCAGCTCCTATATCTCCTACAGTCTGACAGCTGATGGTGGGTGTGCTGCCTGCCATGGGTCAGCCAGGCCCCCCACCAAAGATCCTCTGTTCAGACAAACGAAACAAACCACAGCAGGATCAGAACAACTCATATTAATGAGACAAATGAAAATAATCCCAATGACAGATGCAGCAGGAAGAGGAACATCAGGATTTGCTAATAATGGGACCCTAATGTCAGCAACAGTGAGGCTAGAGATTGCTGCAGAGAGGACGGCATCTAGCTTAGAAACTACATCTGTGCATTTATTCGTTCTTCTACTAAAACTACTCCAGAAAAAGGATAAAGCGTCTGAACACAGTGTACAGATCCTGCAATTTTCCCAGGAAAAGAAAACAGCTCAGTCAGTTAATGACACACTGATAACTACTCTGTTATGCAACACCGTGTGGGGATGATGTCACTCACCGACGCTGAGCCAAAATCCATCACAGTCACATCCATCAATTGTTCTCTCTCTCCAGCCGGAGCATGCCGCCCCCATAAACACACACACTGTATCATAGCCTGAAAGCATTGCCACATTGGCTCTAATGCTCATGGAGGGGCCCCGCTTTGGCATGACATCACCCTTCCTCGTTCAGGGCCCGGAGCTCAACACTCAACAGTCAGCCGCACACCCAGGCGTTTGCCAGCCAGCGAGCAGGCTGCAGAGCAGAACGCCTCCATCAGTACCAGACTGTGTTTTTCTTTTGCCTGAGTTCTGGAAAGATAGACTCATCAGCTGCCAGCAGAGGGGGGGGCAACATGTAATCTGTGGCCGCTCATGAGAATGCAGGAGATTTATCAAAGCCGCCGACTGAAAGCAGGCGTCACACGCTGCTACTTCTGCACACAATGGCTTTAATGGAGACCAGGTTAAAGAAAAACACGTGAGAAACTGAAGGTGTGGAATTCAGACATGAACATTGCTGTGAAATCTTTCTGTTTGTTTTTTTAAGATGAAAAACCCACAAAGTTGGAAAATGTAAAGTATAACTTGCGCCGAAATCCACATAAACTTTATAAGCTGGGTCTCTGGGTGCTATTCTAACATTACTGTGCATTTTTATTAGATTCCCATCTGAGAATTGTTTAGTTCTTTAAAACAAAAGAGTAACAGATCTCTGAGACAGCTGCCTCACAAGTTGGTCCTGGGGTCCGTTTCAGTAAGCAGCTTTACTAAAGACTTTTTTTTCTAAACCTGAAATCAGTCTACACTCTCCTAATGCTACGTTCAGACTGCAAGCAGCAGAAGCAGCAGGTTTTCATGCAAAGTCAATGGTTGATGTGCATCAAGATGCAGCAAAAGGTCCTGCAGCGCATTTTAAGGAGCAGGAGCAGCACGTCTGAGCTGCTGAGCATCTAACGTGTGTGACGCGCTTCAGAAGCAGCAGCTGCTGGAGTTGGAAAAATGTAACTTGATTGGTTGATGTGGCTGCTGGACACGCCACATCAACCAATCAGAGAAGCTGATCTGGGAGCTGGCAGGGAGTCAGACGCAGCACTGCTGATGCAGAGCGCTATGATCACTCCTCTGAAAAGTTTATTAACGCCTAAATTAACTTATTGTTATCCCTTTTATCATCCTGGTCCCTGCAGCTTGGATTACGTACACTAAAAACGCCTTCAGGCCACCGCGAACAGTAGGGGAAAACCCCCAAGAAGCAACTGGGCCCGAGGTAGCTGCTGCTGGGGATTCCCAGTGACCACTGGTGTACGGGGGTCCGACAGAAATAATCTTTGAAGGCAGGATGGTAATCTGGATGAACTGACTGCACAGACCATGTTTTCAGGAGGACTTTCTCACTTCAACATAGATTCTAACTACTTTCTATCCGCTGATCACAGCTAATATAGCTGCCATTGTTCCAGGCAAAGAAAGGATTGAGTAGCTCTGCCCACCGCGCATCAGAACCACTTTACCACCGCGTAGCTAGAGCAGCAAAGATGCTTCAGCTGAACTAAACTTGTAGAAGCATCAAATATTAAGCAGCACGGGTGTTTTTCCTGCTCCTGCTGTGTGTGGTCTGAACGTAGCGTAAGAGCTACCGTAATCACACTCTTTTCTTCCCTGATTTAGTCAGATTTTTGTCATAGTTTTTGTGCAAAGAAATAAAAAATCTGTAACAGTTGCAAGCATTTTTTAAGTGTTTCATCTAAAGGGTTTGTTATTTTTATAATTATTTTTATTTGGTTATTGCTTATATACTTACCGTGTTCACAATCACCCTAGTAACGACTAACGTTGCCAGTTAAACTTCAGAGAGACATTAGCCCACCAAGGAATCGGCAACAGAAGATCAGCTGTCATTAAAGTTTTAAATACGAACATTTACACTCAACTCAGGACTGATGACCACAAGGACTCAAGTCACCAAGGACTTAATTTCTCTC
>NW_015150932.1:525523-532498 GCF_000732505.1 Cyprinodon variegatus | reverse complement strand
AATCATGTTTTGGGTGTACTATTGCTTTAAACCAGATCAGATTGTGACATGTTTCATCCTCCGTTGCTCTCCTGATAGAATCAGTGAAGTTGTGATAATTCAGAGTTTGTTATCTCTGCCCTGATCATGGATTCGTCTTTGTTTAATCTTCACAGTGAGGAGCTCCTCTTCCTGCTTTCTTCTACCAAGCCTTCAGTCTCAGTCCTCTGATCCAGCGTTTAAACCTCCTGGATGCTGAGAAGTTATTCCTCCCTGCTCCTTCAGACAGACATATTTACAACAAATCCTTTTAAGCCGCTCCTCTTGTTCTGGCAGAATCATTGGCTCCTCCGTCTCAGCATTACAGGGATTTACTGAATAAATTCTTACTAAATAAGTCTTTACAGATTTCATGTTTAAACACACATTAATTCACATGCAGTCATTAGTCAGTTTCTGTGCTCCATCTTTCTGCTGTATTTATGAGCTCATTCAGGATAAGCTTTATCAAGGCTCATAAATGTGCAGTTTGTTCCATTTACATCATGCTGGTGTGGATTTCCATGTGTGATGCAGAAACATGTAGAAACTTTATTTCCCTGAACAGCTCTTTCGGCTGTTTAACAGTCTGGGAATCCGTCCTGCTGACCTTTCCCGTGTTACGCCATGACTAACCAAACCCGACCCCCCCCCACCCCCTTCAATTTACATTTGGGTCCTGTCAAACCTCCACCCCACTGTGACAAAGCTAAAATTGTTTTTATGATACATTTCCTGTCCAACAGGCAGACTCTAGAAATACTTGATCAGATTCTACAGATATAAGGATTATGAATAAACTAACTAATGGTTGGAAGTGGTAATAAGAAACGAATGAAAACACAAAAAATACATAAAATTGAATCTTTGAAATAATAAATTCTGTTAATAAATCAAATTCTTCCCAAATAGAAATCTAAACATTACCAAACAAAACTAAATGGAACAAAGCTGGACGATAAGATGCTGAGCATGGCTTTTAACAGAAAATTTAAAAAAAGGATGAATTTAAGTGGAAGAGGATGAAAACTAAGCTAAACATGTCAGCATTAGAAACAATTTATTGTTATTAGAAGTAGATTCTCTTCAAATCCTCCAAAACAAAAGCGTTGCAGAAGAAGACTTTTATTTGCCAAATTACACGTCAGAACACAAATAAATGCAGAAACATTGAACCGTCTCTAATCTATCTCCTTGTAATGAGCTAATTTAGGGCGAGTTTCATCAGGCCCCAGAGAACTCTTTAAATAAATAAGAATTGTTTTTACAATCCCTGAGGGTCGGGCTTTGTGCCCAACATCAGTTTGGTGTCTTTGTTGTAATGCAGAGAATAGTGTTAAAATGAGGAAGTTATGTCCCCTAAAAAGCAGTTGCACTTTGGGACTTTCCTTCCGGTTCTTTTCCTGGGAGCAAGTTCTTTACTACTCTTAACTCAAACTGGGTAAAACCGTGTAAAAAGGACTATAAAAAACAGGAGTAAAAAAGTAACAGAGTTAATTCCAGATCAGGTCGTTACAGGACAGAGAAAATTCCTTGGAGTTTGCACAGCTGTGGTCTCAAAAATCACGTCCGCGAGCGTCCGGCAAAGATTGAGCCCCGAACAAGGTCATCTCCTGCTTCTTATAGCTCATGAGTCTATGTGTTGCATCATGTTGATGTTTAGCTGTCCGTATCAGAAACTGACACGCCATCCATGCCCTGACCTGTATGCATCTTGCCTCTATGCCCAAGATTACAGATACATCTCCTCTATCAGTCCAGCTCCAAGATGTACCCATATCCTGTGTATCTGTAGACAAGAAGGCTGTCCTATTTAGATGACCTCCGTACACACAGTGACATCCACAATGTGAAGGAAGGCCCTCTACTCTGTCTAATCTGGCTAACAGAGTAATAATGCACAGGATGTATAAAGAATAAACCTAACAATAGAATAGAATAGAATAGAATAGAATAGAATTCTCTTCTTGTTGGTGTTGGACTCACTGGGGGATGGCCTCATTCAACGAGGACCCAAAGAGTCAAACTCAATCACGGGGCACCAAACCACCAGTGGCTGCCCCAAAATGACCCTGATTAAGACATACAGAAAAACATAAAAAAAATTATATATATATATATATATATATATGTATATATATATATATATATATANAATAGAATAGAATAGAATTCTCTTCTTGTTGGTGTTGGACTCACTGGGGGATGGCCTCATTCAACGAGGACCCAAAGAGTCAAACTCAATCACGGGGCACCAAACCACCAGTGGCTGCCCCAAAATGACCCTGATTAAGACATACAGAAAAACATAAAAAAAATTATATATATATATATATATATATATGTATATATATATATATATATATATATATATATATATATATATATATACTTTAATTTCAATTAAATGTAAAATATTTCAAAATGTATTTATATAAATATTTTTTGATGTGCTAGATAAATATTTAATCTTTAATGACGAGTAAAGCCTCATTCCATTTTTCGCCAGATTGTTGACATATATTTCCGCCCTAGGGCACAAAAATGTTTCCTCATTGGTTCTCATTATAAGTTTTCCGTGTGCAGTAGCTCCTCTGCAATACAAACGTACAGGAGAGCTTGGGGCGAAGGAGGGAGGCGCCCTGAGGGGACAGTAATTGTATTTTCTCACCACCTCCCACCACAGCGCAGACGTTTAGCGGCTGACAGGTCGAGTCGTGGGAGGAAGAGATGCTTTGCAGAGAGAGAGAGAGAGAAACTGCGCAAGAAACGTATACTTCCAGGACCTGGTTTAGCTGCGAGGCTAGGCTAACTTCATGCAGCGAGGCTAAGGCTTTATTCTGCTTTCCTTATAACAATAGAATATTGTCCACTCTTTCTAGATGTTTGTTAAATTGCATAGCTACTCTTAAATAAACACATTCTCAGAAAATAGTTTTTATATATTAAAAAATATGTAGCTGAGCAATAGCTTCTCCATTATTAAACTAGTTTATTATTTTTTTAAGGTTAGTGACCCAATATTGGAGCATGCAAAAACACAGATTTACCTTTATATCCTCAAAAGGGCAATATTTATGGACAAAAAGTAAACCTGGACAGGAAATAATGTAAATATAAAGTGTTTTTATGATGCTTTTTGTTGTTGGCATTTATATAAATATACTGGTGTGATAACTTAGTGCAAGTTTGATATGTTTTGCTATACCTCTATTTTGAATTTATAGCCCCCCCTGGAGAAAACTCCCTGGGCTGCCACTGCCAACCACAGGTCTGACTCCAGAGAGATGCTAGAGGTGCTGTAGCGAGTAACGTCACTCACCTTGGTTATGTTTTCATCATAAGGGCTTTTTGAACTGCTCTTTTTCTGACCCATCGCCTGTTTGTCCCTACCATATTAGGGTTATTTACCCTAACCCTAGCGTCGTTGAGCTATTTGGTCTGGGGATGCTCTCTAAAGATTGATCTGAAGCTGATGAAGATCATCATCCATTTGGCCATCTGGTCCACTTTATGGCATCTAAACGGAATGAGCGTCACTCATATCATCTCAACAGCCAATAGTTTGTTTTACGCCTTCTTTCTACTTCCTCTGTTCATCCGTGCGGAACGTGTCCTCGCTTTTCCCTTTCTCACTGCATTCTCAACCTGGAAACCTAGGACATTTTATCCAATTATTAAACAATATTTCCATTTTGTCAAACAGGAAAATGCAATTAACATGAAAACCATCCGCCTGTAGCTTCCACAGTCTTGCAGCAGCGTAGCTGCAGGATCTGGCTTGCCCTGCAACGCATGAACAGTCAGATGTTTGTTTTTCACCTGAAATTAAAACTAAAGCCCAGTTTCAATGATGTGGAGCTTTAAGGCTTTGGCTGGGCTCTATGTCTCCTCCAAGGGAAAAACGATGGTCTCCAACCTCTAACAAAAACACAACCATTGGTTTTATTAAACAGATGCTGTTACACCTCAGAGTTTTGCTCATCACTTCCCCATCTAACCAGTCAGTAAACTACTGTAGTAAATGTTAGTCTAGAATATCTGTAGGTACTTTTTCAGGTATTTCTCCCAACCCTAAATAGCAGCAGGTAGTGGTATAGTAATATTGCCATATCTGAGCTGTGAAAGCTGTAGTTCCAACATAATCCATGTTAAAAACGCTCAAGGAAATAGCACTAGCTCTGCCTGCAGGTACAGAAACACCAGTTCTAATTAGCGAGCCCTAGTCTCACCCATGCAAGGCATTGTGGGGCTGGGAATGAGCTACAAAGGTTGTTTAATTAACAATCTTATGTAGGTAACTTAGATTTAGCTAATTTAGCAAGGTTACTACCAAACTTACCGCTGCGAGGATTAGGGCAAGTGAAAAAAAAAAAGAAAAGTTAACTGATTTTAAAAAATTATTGCAGTTTAATATGGGAAAAAAGTCTTTAAGCCGTTAGAATTCTGACGTTTTTTCTGAGAATGCATGACACCTGATTCTTTCTTCCCATTTCTTTTCTCATAAATGAATCATAAATCTAGTGACCAGAAATGCCAGCATGTGTGGTTTATGCTACTTTCACACCGGACGCAGCAAGAGCAGCAAAATCGCATCTGCTGCTTCATTTTTGCTGCTTGTACCAGTTAGTTCTGACGCACGGCTGAAGCAGCTTTGCTGCTCTGGCTGCGCGGTGCAAAAGTGGCTCTGACGCGCGTTGGGCGGAGCTTCACTATCCTTTCTCTGCCTTGCAGCTATATTTGCTGTGATCAGTGGGAATAAAGTAGTTTTAATACGTTTTCAAGTGAGAAAATACACCTGAAAACTTAATCAGTGCAGTCAGTTCATCCTGCCTTCTAATATTATTTCTGTCGGAGCCGCTCAGACCCCCCCCCACATACTAGCGGAGTGCTGTCAGTAGGAATCCCTTCATCAGCAGCCTCTGGCCCGGTCGCCTCCTCGCGGTTCACCTCGGCGGCTGGTAGGTGTTTTTCATCTAAATAATCCGATCTGCAGGCAGCAGGATAATAATAGCGAACATATTCTGCCGGCAGGTTTCTGCATTTTAAGTTCATTTATGCGTCAATAAACTGTTTCAGAGGAGTGATCATAGCGCTCTGATCATCAGCGATGAGTCTCTCTCCCTGATTGGTTGACGCGGCGCATCGAGCAGCAAAAGTTCAATTTTTCCTTCTCGAGCAGCAGCGCGTTTGCGGCGCGTCAGATGTTGAAACGCTCATGACGCGCTGCGCCTGCTGCTCTAAGGGCGCTGCGGGACCTTTTGCTGCAGACTTTTGACGCGCGTCAACCATTGACTTTGCATGTAAACTCGCTGCTTCTGCTGCACCTGCTGTGAACGTAGCATTATAGCCAACCATACTGGGGCTGCTCAGTGGAGCAGTGGATAGCGCTGCTGCTTTGCAGCGAGAAGGTTCTGGGTTTGAGTCCCATCTTTCTGCATAGTATTTGCATGTTCTCCTTGAGCATGCGTGGGTTCTCTCTGGGTACTCCGGCTTCCTCCCACAGTCCAAAAACATAACTGTTAGATTAACTGGCTTCTCTAAATTCTCCTTAGGTGTGAGTGTGAATGGATGTTTGTCCTTTGATTGACTGGTGACTTGTCCAGGGTGGACCCCGCCTCTCACCCGTAGACAGCTGGAGACAGACACCAGCATTCCTCAAGACACCAACTGGGATTAAGAATGACAGAAAATGGATGGATGACATATGAATCCCAATGTTTGAAACTTTGCATGCATGATATATTAATGCAATATTAAAACAGAAGGAAAATTCATAAATGCAATATGCACTGATGTATAAAGAATAATATTATTGTTATAGTTTGTGTTTGCAGTCCTTCGTCATGGACTCTAAAGACAAAGGCTGGCAAGTATGGCTTTTTCCAGTGGAGGTCGGGTGCAGAGGATTCCCAGCACAGTCACTGTGGTCTGTGCTCTCTGCACTGGGAATATCTGGCAAGGAGAGGAAGACGGCTGCGCGCAGGATTGGAGAGAGCCTCACGCTGGCTGTGGTTTAAGAGGGAGGATGGGGGCTGTAGGCCTGGAGATGATGGGCAGTGACCTGGCCACCTCTGCTGACTCGCCAGCTGGAGGGTGTAGCGGTTAAGGGTCGAAATAACCGTGAAGTTTGGGCGCCATCTGATGACATCAGCTCCAGACCAAAAGCCAACCACAGTCACATTATTGAGTGGCTGTATGTAAAGCATCACGTGATGAATTCAATAAGTAATATTGATCTTTCTTTCATGTTCCCCCATGCTACCTATTTTTGACAAAGTTAGGTTTTCTCAGCAACAGTGTATTATTTTATTACAATGAGAGTCATGTAACTCAAGCAGTGGTATACATTTAAAAATAAGTTCTTGACGTCAGAATTGTCTGTTTATATCTTTTAGGCGAATCTGTCGTAGCGTTTAACATAATCGAGCTGCTCAGCTGAAAAGAGCCGCGTTTTTATATGAAATTGTAGCATCTTGGTGAAAAATCAAAAGACAGCACATGAACAGTCTCCCCGTAATTCTGTTATGCCTTATTTTTCTGGGGAACACATACAGGCACGAACACATTACAGAGATCTGATGTCATTGCACAATCTACAAGCTATGTGGGGAACCAGCTGGCACCGTTCAGCTCGCAGATTAAGATAACTGTGGAGCCAGACCTGTTGCTGTTTGTCTTAGACCACAACAAACATGACATATGAAAACACTCAGTGTGGGTTACTATGGATCCAGTATCTTCTGCTTTCCTTTGAGTGTCTGACCAACCTTATCTGGACTTAAGCTGTCTTATCCTTTGAGCCTAGATTTTCTGTTTGAGTAATTCTAGAATAGAATAGAAAATCCTTTTATTGTCCCACAGTGGAGTAAATTCTGTTGTTTACAGCAGTAAAACTACTATAGAAAAAATGGTCACACAAATGTGGACCTTAGAAAAATGTATAAGAATAACATA
>NW_015150932.1:520608-522330 GCF_000732505.1 Cyprinodon variegatus | reverse complement strand
TCTACAAACCAAACTGAACGATTGTTGTTCTCTACTTCAAAAAACACATTAGATTTTAAAATGGAAAAGTGTTCTATTTTTATCTTTTTTTATTTTAAAAGTCAATGTATAACATTGATGCATAAAAACCCATTTTATTTCAGTTAAATTCTGTTCAAAGTAACAGATTATAATTAAAAATATATCCAGACCTTTACTGGTTGTTAATTTTCTTTATTCAGACCCTGCTGATCTTTTTAATTGGTTACCCCTGGGTTAAACCCACTCCCACAGACTGCCACTCTGAGCAAGACCCTTAAATGCAGCGAGTTAATTTCTCCAATGTGAGTTAAATAAAGTTCAATATATATTTTTTTCTATATAACAAGAAGTATTGAATCTTCTGCTTTTCCCTAAAATCAAACTACTGACTGTTTCTGTGGTTTTCTGGTGTTTTCTACGCCTACATTTTCTCCTCATTTTTTGACAAAGGGAATCTTTTACCATATAATCATAAACCGAATTAACACCGCTTTTTATTACTGTCCTTTGTATTACCTCCTATTTTCAAACGACAGAATCATTCTCACTAACCAGAGTTCACAAATTACTGACGTTCTATCAATGTTATTTATTCTTTTCCACAATTTTCAACCAAAAGAGCCAAATGCAATTCTTTGATATTTTAAATCACAGTTATATAAATCCCTCATCCATTAGGGAACAACTCTTATGGCTGATGTGTCTGAATTTATCAACTGAAATAACACAACAGGCATTTGAAATTGATATAAAGAGGGCATCAGATGACATAAACACCCCCTCTGTGCTCCTACACCGTCCTCCCTCAGGGTGTTTATCATTTACTGCCGCATCCTTTCAGTTTCCATGCAAACACAAACAAGGAGATAAACAGCAGTTAAAAATACAGCATCACTGACCTCTGAAAGGCAACTCAGCTTGGTTGCCAGTCACTACTTCATATTTCCACTTTCTTTGTGTGTGTGTGTCGGGTTTTGCCAGTATAGCTCTGGGAATCAGTGTCCCAAAGCTAGCTGATAGCCCAACAGATATCAACATGTCAACAGATGACCAGTATGACTATGCCATAAGGTTCAGCTTGGTACTTTTATAGGAAAAGTGCACAACAGAGATGGAAGGGAGGGAGGAAGGAAGGAAAGAAAGGAAGAACTGAGGGGAAACAGAACACTGGAAAAAAGATCTAGAAATAAGTAAAAATGTCTTGAATTAAGTGTATTTACCCTTAATTTGGGTGGGTTAATGAGATAGTTTGCCAATGGACTGAGTATTTTTACTCTTAAAATAAAATATTTAGACAAAATGCACTTAAAATAAGACAATGCAATTGTGTTTTCTTACTTTAAATGTAAATTGTCTTGTTCCATTGACAAAATCTCTCTTTTACCTATTTAATCCAAGAACAAATGCACTTATTTTAAGAAAAAAAATACTTATCTAGATTTTGATTTTTTCCAGTGAAAGAGATAGAGACAGCAAAAAGAGTTAACGAAAAGAGAGTAAATAAAACTGCAAAAATACAAAGAAGATTTACAGTAACTCCTACAAGCCTGCTTCCTCATCTGCACCCAGCGGCCAAACCGCCAAACCCAAATGTTACCCTACATTAAATAAATGAAAAGAAAAAAGAAAGAAAGCAGGTTTTTGGTGGCAGCAGATTGAGCGTCATGTCTGCTAGGAAGTGTGTTGGTGGTGGGCGTGAAC
>NW_015150932.1:516705-518645 GCF_000732505.1 Cyprinodon variegatus | reverse complement strand
TTTATTATGTGCTAAAATTTCATGTGATGTGATCTGGGCAGTAAAACAGGTGGAGGAGAAAGTTGAGTTAAAAATAAACCATATGAATGCAGATCTGGTACTGATATCAGCAATACAATCGTACACTTTCTGTCTTTCCAGGGGTCTCAGTTTTGTAGGTCGTAAAGCAAACATCTGAAAATGGTGTAGGCCCCAAAAAATAACAATAAAAAAAAACAAGCTCAGATTTTTCTTTTAGAAACCAGAGTTGTACCTCAGAGCTCGTGTCCAAGGCTCAACTTCATGTTGGACGTTCTAAAGGAAGATTGGATATAGGTCTATAATTGACCAAGCCATCTGGGTCAAGAGAGAGTTTCTTAAGCAGAGGTTTAATTACAGCAAACTTAAAAGCTTTAGGTACATATCCCTGTAACAGAGATAGATTCATCACATCTAAAATGGAGGAGGAGATCAAAGGGAATACCTGCTTAAATAAGCTGGTTCAAACTGGATCCAACATCCAAGTTGAAGGCTTAGATGAAGACAACTCTGAAAGTTCAACTGGATCAAAGACGTTTCGCCACCTCTCCAGGAAGCTTTCTCAATTCAAATGAGTTGAGAAATCTTCCTGCAGAGGTGGCGAAACGTCTTCAAATCTTGGAAACCAAGTCCAGTGGATATTTTTTTTACAAAATCCATTTGTCATGCCCCCCCTTTGAATCGTCTTGCCATTGAAAGATGCATCATGAGTAGACTGGCCTTGAAATGCCTTGACTTGCCTTACTGCGAAACTACCTTGAAGAGTAGGCTAAATTAATTGCATTCACTGCAAATTTAATGCAGCATACAGAGAGATGCCGCTGGTCGAACTCATCCATCTGGACGACGAAGAACTGCCTTGTTTGCACATGGCAAGGTTCTGGTAAATTGGTTATATTATACTAATATTGTTATCCATCTCGCTGTGCCGGTAAGGAGCACAGACAGAATGCCTTAACTTTCTTGGTTCTTTAATTGTAATCAGGTGATACACAGCAGCCTGTCCATATTCACACTGATACAGATGTCAGCCTAGGTGAAACACTTGTGAATATTATTGTGTGGTCCACAAAGGAAAGGAATAAACAAATCAGAAAGGCCTATTGTATGCATTGATAAAAAAATAATAAAAACTAATTAGAATATAACTTAACAACATTTGCATCAAGAAAGTGTGATATCTTATCATAACCAAACCTTAAACACTGTGCTTAACAAGGTTCACTAAACAAACATTGCATCGCATTAGCCTGTAGCTTCTAGCTTTGAACGCTCTCAAACATTACAGAACTATCAATTATATGCAACATGGATTGAACATGACGTATCTACAGTTTCAAAACATAAAATCTATGTTTCTCTGATCATGTTACACTTACGTTTTGTCATCTGCACACACAAGTTCAGCAGCACATGCTGCTCGGCTACGTCTTCAACTAATTAAAGTGCTGAACAGTTCTGAACAAAAAGCGGACTTACCACTTTTCGCCACTAGATGTTTCAAAACACCTTAATACAGATAAGTGTCTCTGGATGTTTCACTGCCTTTCCAACAGTGTGCTAACTGAATTTTTATGTGGCATTGGCTCCAGTCTTCAGGTAACACCACTTGTGTTGCTATACCCTTTCAATACCAGAGTGCCTGCATATACACCAAATGAAAAGCTTGCAAAAATGAAGGTCCTCAGTACAATAAGCCTTCTTCTATTATGAAGCAGCATGGATTGTTTGCTTTTCAAAGCAACCACAAAGGGACTCCAACCCTCAATCCTCTGATCCAAAGTCACACACCTTGTCCATTAGGCCACGTGGTCCTGACTTACAATCCTTTTACTCAATGGCATGAAAACTAAAGTGTTGATTGCTCAGAGACACAAATTGAAGGAATTCAAGTCAAGGTAAAAAAAAAATGTTATAAAAGA
>NW_015150932.1:513697-515521 GCF_000732505.1 Cyprinodon variegatus | reverse complement strand
AAACGTCTACAAGAACTAGTCCTTAATTACATAAAGATCTACCTCACATCCAAAAGCCCAACAATGTCTTTTGACAATTCAAGGCAAGCCAAGGTAAAAAATGAAATAAAATACTGTTATAAAAGACTACAAATTCAACAATATTAGGTATGTTTCCAGTCAATTTTCAATATAATTTTTATCTTGATAAAACTTTGTATAGACCACTTTATCTGATAATGTGCATTTATTTTAATATGTCACTTTTATTCTGAATTTCTTTTCCCTCGTCACCTCTACAATGTACTTTTCTTTTTCCCTATACAGCCCTTTGAATCATCTTGCCCTTGAAAGAGGTCTGAGTCCATCACTACACCCAGATTAAGAGCCTGAAGCTGGTTTCTAACTGGATTAACTGAAGCTGGGTGCTAACTTTGAAACAATCTTCTTTTGGTCCAAAAACTGTTAATTCAGTAAGATTATGTTCAGCTGAAGAACATTTTGTTCACCCATAAGTGGATTTCTTCCATGCATTTACCCAGAGCTGGAAAGTCACCCGGTGACTCGGTGATGAACAGCATGATGTCATTATTTTCTGTTCTCTGTGAATTTACAGGACACCACCAGCTTTTGACCATACTTAAGATGCCATCTTGTATAAGAATGGTAAAATCAATCAAAGTACTATCGCAATTTGGAGACATTTTACACTAAAGTTGCAGGACTGGAATTTCGATGACAACATGAGCCTCCGGGAAAAAGAAAAAAGTGTCAAACTAACATACAGTAATAAGATCAAAAGTGGCCGTTTTGATTATGCTAACCCACATGCAGACTGACTCATTTTCATGTTTAGACAAGAAATTGTTTAGTAGCATATTTTGGCATGCCTCTGCTTTTTGCATGCAATGTTTGGATCTGTTCATGCTACAGTGTGTGTCTGTTTATGGAGGTCTGAGGGCTTTGTAGGCATATTTGTGTTGTTTTTAAAAGCTGCACTGACGTTCACAAATCTCTGAACTTTAACTCTGCATCCTCTTGTTAATGTTTATAGTGTCTCACAGTAAGTGCTGCAAGTAGGAGTATTACTGATGGGAAGGTTTAAGAAGAGCTGAAAAGACTGCATAACCATCATATATGGTTTGGTATCGGGTGGATAATAGTGGAGCACAAATTAAAGTGATGAAGTTTGGATGGAGCTGTGCTCCATCACTATATTGTGCTACTATACCTTTAAATAACAGTTTAGAATTATTATTATTATTTCAGTGGATTTGAATTAAGATTAATGAAAATACTTTTATGAATTTAGATAAAGTATGTAAAAAAAAATTTTAATTAAAAGCCAATTTAGACAGGTTTATTTGCCGTTACTGGATAAGAGCCAGACATTTTGTACACACCTGGTTCAGTAGGATTTAATTGTAAAAACTAACCCTAAAACTGGTTTCTGTGAAGGATACTAATCAGTGAATCACACATGGTTTTGGTTTTCCTGTAGATCCCACAGAGATAACAGTGTGAGAATGTTTCAGTGTCTGAAGAGGGCTCAGACAGTTAGACAAGGAAGAAAAACTCATTCTGTGGTGGAGTGTTTTGGCTTGTTTTATAACATGCATGCGCTTGATTGGACAGATGTGTTATGTTCTAGTTTAGTTTAACTGTTGCAATGTTTAATGACAGTCAGAGACAGGCCAGTGAAACACCTTCCACAAAAGGAAGGGGAAACGGAGCATCACATAGCTTATAACTTAAAACTTTCCTTTTTGATAAAGCTTCTAGTTAGAGTGGCTCAGGTTATCCTGAGCTATCTCTATAGTTCTGCTGCTATAGGCTTAGACTGCT
>NW_015150932.1:509749-512468 GCF_000732505.1 Cyprinodon variegatus | reverse complement strand
GTATAAAGCCCGCCCTGACAATTTGATTGGATCGCCTGACAGTGGGCTTTAATACTCGCGCTACTATGGAGCAGAGCCAGACCGAACTTCCCCGAACACAAACCTTGTGGGCGGGACTAAGTTCGGACTGGCACCCAGGCTAGGAGCTACCATCAGATCCTTGAATTTGAATTACATCTTTCCTATTGTCAGCGAGAGGAAAAAGACGGGGGTTGTAAAATAATTAGTTGCATCGTATTTGGATGTGAATTGCATCACATTCAAATGCGATGCAAATGTCAAAAAAGAAAAGGCCATTATATGTGTTTCCATCCACTGGGAGACTTTGAGAGAGAGAAGTGTGATTCTATGTTGCATTCAGGATGCCAGTGGTTGTGGAAACAACTGATCAGTCATGTGAGATCAGAACTTATACAGCAAATATATATATATCCATTTCCATCTTCCTTGGAATCTGTTGCCCTACAATAAAGCACTACAGCTGCCTCACCTTCCAGGCTCTTTCTAGTTCCTCCCTGAGGCTGCAGGCATTTCTCATGTTTCCCATCTTCTTTTTTCCCAATGTTTCCATCATTTGGGATGACCACATCAACCATCACGGCTGTCATCTGTAGCTAAACATCCCCAGGTATATAAAGTTTTATTCTCAGATATAATTTAGCTTTTTTTTTTGTATTTCTGAAATTCAATTTTTGCTGCAAAATTTTTATTAAGAAAATATATTATTACAGATCAGTCTAGGATTGTTAATTTGACCAGAAAGAATCTCATTTTATTGATCTACAAATGGAACAACAGAGAGGAGAGTGATTTTAATAAATGTATAAAACGGCCTGCCATAGCTCACTTCATATAAACGTAGGCATTAACTCAAACAACAATCTTCTCAATTTCTGCAATAAAATCTCTAGTTCCAGTGGGATGAAATAGGCACTTCCTGTTGCTTGTTGTCATGGTGACTCATTAACCCTTTAAAGCCCGATCAAAGAATAAAACAAAACAGAAAATTACTCTTTTTGGTTTGAAGTCCTTATTTGGCCTTTTAACAAAATATGTAAAAAGAAAAAACAGAAATACATTTTTGATATTAATAATTTATTACTATGCGATAAGTCAAGATAATTTTTTGTGTAGTATTCTACTGGCTGTTATCAGGTATATCTGATTGTGTACAATAGGATTTTGAGCAAAGTTTTTACCATTAAATTATGCAAAAGGTGTCAGACGCAAAACATTTCAGAAACCGTATGTATCAAATATGATACATTTGGCATTACAGGGTTAAATCGGGGCTCTACTGATAATGACTTTTTATATTTGTTATGCTGGTTAAGCTAACTCACAGCAGCTTTTATAAAACAGAAAACTCAGAGTTGAGGATTTGAGTCTGAGTTTGTTAAACCTGCTTTTTGAAACAGACCTTAGAACATTTGACTCTCTGGTCACTACTGGTTTAAACCAGTTTGGAACGGCCCCTCATCCACAGATTCTGACTCACATTCTGCCTCACCAACTTTTCCTTTCTTTAGTTCTGCCTCTAATCTCATCCACACCTTGGAAGATATATTGAAATGTAATATATGTAAGTTTGTTTTCACCAGAGTCGTTCCTAAAGAAACATAACAGTCTGGTGTTGTTTGGTCATCTGCTCCCAGAGCTGCTAACTGACCATTAAGACCAATTATAAGTGAAGGGATTAACCTGAAGAAAAACACTATCCCCAAGAGGAATGCTCTGGATGATATAATTCTGTCAGCTGGGATTACATACAGTGCAGTGTGCTTTGCTCCAACCAAAGGACAGTGAGAGCCAAGCAAATATGGTCATAAAATCAGCTTTTATCTATTAAAACGGGCAAAAGACTTTTTCAGTAATTGCATCAACTTGATTTAACCTCAATTAATCTCAAGCGTGTCGTCTGCTTGACTTCACTCTCCTAAACACTGAAACACACTAGGTTAGAATTGGTGGAGAACTCCTTCGTTCGCATATCCAATGGTCTCAAAGGCAACACTGTCAACGTAGCAAAAAAATGTAAGAAAATCCCTTCCGTATTTCAAAAGACTCTCATCTACGTTTACAAGATTTCATTCCGAAAACAGTCAGCATCACATCCTAAGGGCTGTTTATCCTCCAGCAGCAGTATGTAGCAGTTAGCTTGTCGCATGTATGATGCAGATATTTTTGATTTATGCCCAATATTGAAGTCTGCGCTCTGCTATTCTACACCACAACGCAAGAGGGACTATCAGGAACTAGCTATGATGTCGGGTGTGGTGCGTGGCGTGTTTCTCTTCCGGTAACGGAGGTCATTCAACAGCAATGATCACCGGACCAACGCGCACTATGAGCTGTCCTTTTCGTTTGGAGAACAGGACTCGTTCAGATGTGCGTATTTCCTAACTTCTTCGCAGACTCGCTCTTCTAGCTGCTCCATCTTCACCACTCGTTTTCCACAATAGAGGTCATACAAAACAAGCTAGTAAGGAACCAAACAGGAAATACGCATATTGCTGCTGTCTGTTTGGAGCTTTCTGAACATGTGCAGCTAATGGACGGATCCAATATGGTGGACACATGTAAATAGAGGCCGGTACTCAATTTACGAGAACGCGAGTATGTACTCGCGTTCTCAAGTCCGTTCTTGGCGAGAACGCAGGAAGATCGGACTTGACGAGAACGCGAGCACGCAAGCACGTATGTGTATTGGAACAGAAGC
>NW_015150932.1:505713-508724 GCF_000732505.1 Cyprinodon variegatus | reverse complement strand
ATCACCTTTAAGCTCTAATGTCTGAGCATCTAAATAAACTGACCTCAGCTCTTTAAATGCACTTTTCACATCAAATGTTTATTTTGCCATTTTGACTATTTCTAAACACCTTTATATTGTTTCTCATTCTATTTTTCTGTTTAAGGAAATGTTCTCTGGTTGTCTTTAAGTTTTTTACAGCCCCCCCCCCCTCCTCTCCTTTCACATTTCCTACACTTTCCAGGGAAGTTAACCACCAAAGCACGCCCTCCTCCCTAACACCTCCCCCTCTCCTCCCTCCTCTGTGCCAGAGGAGAGGAGATCTCAACCAGAGAGCCGACAAAGCGCAGCAGAGCTGAGCTGGCGGCCCCAGCAGCACATTCCTACAGCTGTTCAAAGCTGAGGAAATCCTCAGGGCTGAGGTAGGCTTCCCTGCAGCTGGGAGTCAAAATGACTTCAGTGTAATGAAAGTTTTCTAGCCTGACGTTACGGCTGACTTTCTCCTCTAGCTGTGAGTATTTATGTCTTTTATACTCAGAATATAACTTGAAGATTTCAGGGTTGCAGTGTTGAATCCAGTTTGGGTTCAGTGCAAAACTTTTTAATGTTCTTTACACTCATTTTGCTTTTAGGTAGAATCCAGCAGGAGACACTGATTCTTGGAAATCAGTGATTAATAAAGAGGACAGACGTCAGGAAGTCTCCTATCAGGACAGAGCTGAAGGAGCGGGTCTAACGCAGTCCAGACCTTCAGCATTTCACCCCTTAACCTTTGTCCATTAATCCCTCCCCCCTCAGTAAACTGACTGGGGGGGCATCTCCACAGGAACTCAGCCTCAGACATTAACTGAAACACCGGGCGGTACTTTCCCTACCTGCCCCCCCGTGGCAGCTGCTGTGTCCATGGAAGGTCAAACTCAGGCTCCAATGGGGGAGTCGTGTCACCCCCGTTCTCCCTCTCCAGAGGGGGAGACTGTGTGTGCAGCTCTGGCTCGTTTTGAGAACACTTTGCAGGATGCAATCAGGAACATCCAAGCGGAGGTCAGCACTTTTAAGCTGGATATAGAGCGGCGCTGTGAGGAGACGGCCAACCTGAGCGGCCCCCTGGGACGGGCGGTCCTCCAGCTCCAGCAGGAGAACCAGCAGCTCCGGAACCAGCTGGAGGCTCTCACAAGGCAACTAGAGCTCCTTAACGGTGGAACGTGTGAGTGGAACATGATAAGCAATAACCACAATCACAAGAATGAGCTGCATGATGCTCAGAGGAACCACCAGGACGTGAAGGAGGTGATTCATGGGAAAGGTCAAGTGAGCACCCAGAGCCAGGCTCCTCACCACATGCAGAACTTCCCTGTGGAAAACCTGGCGCCGTCCTACAACAGGCTCAGCAGTCAGTCCAACCGTGCCACCCGGTCCTCTTCCCCCACCATCTGCAGCAGTCCTCCAGCTGCTTCCAAAGGATCCTCCATGGTTCTGAGCCCGGGGACGAGCAGCAGCCCCTCCATCACGCGCTTCTCCAGCAGAGCTACCTTCGCTGTCTCCAGCATGACCAACGTAAGACGAGCAAACCTTTACTTTACTGCTGTCTTTTAAAACCAATGCATCCTACAATTATGATAAATCTGTTTTAATGATCATTCATGTCATGTGAAAATGCCAATTAACTTTAAATCTAATTATTCCACGCGTGTCTCACCATCTAGGTCACACATTCTAGCCTAAAATAAGAATGTAACACACTGGAGACCCCCTAAAAATACATCAATTAGTTAATTCATCTTTTTAAATGAATTTTTTAATTATTCAATGGGTCAGTTTGAAATTTAATGGTAGATTTAATGTTGTAAGGAAGAGGATTAGGGCCACTGAAGAAATAAAAAACAGTTAACTGAAGTTTTTAAATATTATTTCAGTTTAATATGGGAAAAAAGTCAGAATTCTGACTTTAATCTGAGAATTATGGATCTTAATGTAGATGGGCCCCATGAGTAATTTGGGAGGAACAGGAACACATTGATTGATTTCATGTATAAACATGCATATCTTTATCCCGTGCGGGCAGTGCTTTTATTTTATTTTATTTATTTTTATTTATTTTAGTTATTTTATCTTATTGTGCAGCACTTTGGAAACCTTGTGTTTATTGAAATCGTGCTATATAAGTACAGTGGATTGGACATTGATGGCGAGTTTTTCCATCCCTGGTGATGCTACTTCATTAATGGAAGAGCAGAAGGTGATTAAAACCAGAGAGATAGTCTCTAAAACAGACACGGCTATGGCTGGATGCTAACATGTTTGTTAGCTGTCAGAATTCATTTAGAATTCTAAGATTAAAGTCCGAATTCAGACTTTTTTCTCAAATTATACTGAAAATCTAAGTAAGTAAGTTATAATAAAATCAGGTAACTTTTTTTTTTTCCCAGTGGCCCTAATCCTTTTCCGTAGAATTGTGTATTAGATAAATAAATAAGTAAAATCTACTTGAGCCGGGCATACATTGTGCAATATTTGTTTTATTTAATTTTTTTCAATATTTTCGATTGTTGCTCGCAGCTACAGCTCACGCTGTACGATGAAAGGGCAGAGTTTAAAAGTTCACAGCTACTGATGGCGCTACTCGGACTCATCTATCAGGAAGCCAAACGATTAGCAGAGGAACATGAAGCTAACTAGAGAGAAACGCGCTGCCTTGGATATTTGGGCAATTTTGTGCTTGGAAAATTCTTGCATGACTGGAGAATCCTAGCCTCGTGAGACCATCCTGATCTCGCGATCTTTCAAGGTTTCACTCGCAGATCAGTCTGGAGACTCTCCGTTAAAGAAAATGTGGAGCCGTTCACCAAACGAACGTCCAATCAGCGTTGGCTTTGAGGCGGGTTGAGGTGTGACGCAACGAGAAGCGCGACGGTTCAGTCTAAAGAACATGGCGGCTTCAGCCGATGAAACTAGCGTTAGCGTGGCTATCGAGCAAGTTTTATCGGAATTATAGAGTATTTCTTCACCAAAAGAAGAGCAAAACACTGCTCTGG
>NW_015150932.1:502620-504225 GCF_000732505.1 Cyprinodon variegatus | reverse complement strand
AATGTTATTTGACTATTTCAATTATACATTTAAATAAAATTATTATTTATTGATATATTTAATATTTTGATATTAGATCAATTGATTAATGTATAATTTCCAATGATTGTGAAAATCATCTAATCCTAAATCGGCGTCTCCAGACGTCCCAGTTTAGGAACTCCTGACGCACCTGATGTTCTGACACCGAAGATAGAAATCTATTTCTAGTTTTTAAACCACAGAACAAGCTTTCTACATAAAAACCAATACATTCCATCTGCCAATGGAATGAGGAGTTCTACTCTTAAAACACGATAATTAGATAAAATACACTTGAAATAAGACAATGATTTTTTTTTCTTATTTCAAATGTAAATTATCTTGTTCCAAATCTAAATAAGTCCTTTTTTCTTAAAATATGTGCATTTGTTCTTGAATTGAGAATGTAAAAGAGACATTTTGCCAATGGAACAAGACAATTTACATTTAAAGTAAGAAAAAGCAACTGCATTGTCTTATTTCGAGTGCATTTTATCTAAATATCTTATTTTAAGAGTTAAAATACTCCATTGGCAAATCATCTCATTTACCTGCTCAAAATAAGGGTAAATACACTTAATTTAAGAATTCCTTACTTATTTCTAGATCGTTTTTCCATTGTACCTCCTCAATACAACAAAAAAAAAAAACTCACTTATTTTAAGAAAAAAAGAATGATCTAGATTTAGACTGTTTTCCAGTGCACTGGAAAAACGATCTAGAAATAAGTAAAAATGTCTTAATTTAAGTGTATTTACCCTTAATTTGAGAAGGTAAATTAGATAGTTTGCCAACGGAATTTGTATTTTTATCCTTAAAATAAGATAATTAGATAATATGCACTTTAAATAAGACATTGCAATTGTGTTTTCTCATTTAAAGTTTAAATTTTCTTGTTCAATTTGAAAAGTGTCTCACTTATCTCCTCAAACCAAGAACAAATGCACTTATTTTAGGAAAAAATGACTTAACTAGATTTAGATTTTTTCCAGTGTGTAACTTTATTCAGACTTTTTAATCAAATATTCAGTAAAAAACAAAAAAACATGAGAACTTGTTTGGCATCAATCCTTCATAGGGAAAGACTCTTGTAACCAGAGGATATTAATAATACTCAGAAAAAGGATTTTATAAACGCATGAGCCCACAGGCTGACATTATGCAAACAGCTTCTCTCTTGTCTCTGGCAGACAGAGGAAAGAATGTTATTGTATGAAATCAGTTGATCGGAGCCAAACCCACACAAGGCCACCTTTGTTTCACTCGGTCTCTGCAGTGGAAGATCCCTGCTGTCAACTCAGCACAACACACCGCATCACCGTCAGTATCAGAAGATATGCAGATTCATTACATCTGTGGACAAAAGTCTGCACCAGAAAAATGTGTATTTACCCTTCGTTGAGCAGGTAAATGAGGTAGTTTGCCAACGGAATGAGTATTTTTTACTCTTAAAATAAGATAATTAGATAATATGCACTTGAAATAAGACAATGAAATTGTATTTTTTTTATTTTAAGTGTAAATTGTCTCATTCCTCTGGCAAAAGGTCTCTTTTACCTCCCGAATCCAAGAACAAATGCACTT
>NW_015150932.1:499242-500468 GCF_000732505.1 Cyprinodon variegatus | reverse complement strand
GTACTCCGAGCTGAGTGAGCGCTGACCAGGAAACTGCTGCTCAATCTCAAGAACGGACAAGTTTGCTCTGATGCATGCTGGGTAAAGAGGGAGGGGCCAGAACAACATCCGGGGACTTTGTTCGTTCTCGGTCTGCTGTTCTAGTGAACTGAAACAGTGCTAGGGTTGAGGATGATGACGTTTCACGAGGACACGAGAACGCACAAATACGCATATTGAGAAACGGCCACTGTCTGTCTGTTCACGTAAAAAAAAACGCATATTTGTTGATGGTTAGAAAGGTGAGTGTATGAAAGGGAACATTTATTTTTAGGTGCTTTAGTTTCATCCAGCAGGTAACCAGATCCGATCATCAGGACTGAGGACCGATTTGATTTACGCTTTATTCACTCATCGGGCCTCTTTAGCAGCGTAAGGACATCTCTACGGTTTCACTCTGCAGCATAAAGGCAGCAAATTAATCCCCAATAAATGATCATCAGCTCACTGTGAAGCATTTTCTCTGTCTGCTGCAGAGTCACCAGAGGTTGTTATTGGAGTTGGCAGACAGACGAGGGAATGAAAGAGAAAATCACCTTTAAAAGCCTGGAGCAGCAAGAAGCCAGATTTATGGGAAATGTGGTTTCAATCGTGAGGAATCGTCTGCACTTTCACTACCTTCTGCTGAGAGCCTGAAGATGACAACTACCTAAAACTTCATCAAAAGCTTTCAGAGTGATGTAATGGTGAGGTCACTACTTTTAGATGACATCTGTTTGTTTGGGTTTAAGAATCCAAACGGAAAAAAGTCCGACTGATTGAATCATTTCTGTCGCAGCAGTTGGAGCTCCGCTCTTAGATTCCCTCGTCTTCAATCGTTACTCAACTTAAACCTGATGTTCTCCCTGCTTTGTGACTCAGACAACTTTTATTGTCATGTTGTATACACAGACTGCGTACGAAAAGGAATGTCTTTTAGCACAGCTTCCAGACAATAAATGAACATTTCCATCCATAAAGTTCAGCAGTGATCGTATGTAAACAGTGTGGGAGAAAAAAAACATGGTGCAAAAAACGCATTTATATGGAAGTTCAGAGCATTAATATATATGAAGAAAATATGCAGTATTTTGGTTTGGTGTTATCAGTGTGATGCAGAGTCTGTGGCTGTTTCTCAATAGTTGTAGTTGTGCGTTCTCTTGCATCCGATGCTGTGAAGCCTCTTCCCAGAGGGCAGCAGGGATAAC
>NW_015150932.1:494497-496417 GCF_000732505.1 Cyprinodon variegatus | reverse complement strand
AGGCTTTTCTCAGAGGAAAAGATGTTTTTGCTCTTCTCCCGACTGGTTTCAGCAAGAGTAGCCTGGCTGTTAGTACATCATATGCTTCGTTGATCTGATTGGTTTATTTGGCCCGTCTATCACCAACATAGGCCAATCAGCTAACCAGTATTCGCCCCTTCCCAAGATTACTTCAATGGAAGGTTTCCAGATGGATATGCGGAGCAAATCCATCTGGCGGAGTCAGGTTAGGGCAACACAGACAAGCAGGATAAAAAAACATTCACACACACACACCTAAAGCAACTCTACAATTTTGTTCAGATAATTTAGAGAAGCCAATTAACCTAACAGTCATCATTTTGGACTGGGGGAGGAAGCCGTGGTACCCAGAGAGAACCCACGCATGCTTAGGGAGAACATGCAAACACCATGGAGAAAGACCCCGGGGCCAGGAATCGAACATAGAACCGTCTTGCTGCAAGGCAGAAGTGCTACCCACTGCTCCACTGAGCAGCCCTCGCTCTCATCCTTTTTAAACAAATAACCTCTCACTGAAGGCTACAGTTGCTGATGTACTCTCACATATCCTGTTCTGTATGTTCACTTAAAAAAAAAACACAGAAAAAAAGGGAAATTCACTTTTCTGGAGCATCAGATCTTGTCGTAATTATAAGTTAAGTCTGAGTATTTCCCTCGCAGCTGGATGAATAAACCCTCAAATGTAATCTTCAAGGTTTTAGACATCGACTTCTATTGCATGTGAACGAAACCCAACCCCAGTGCAGAAGTGGCTTTTTTGAAGTTTTAGAAACTTTGACATGACCAACAACTGCCCCTACAGATAATATAACGCTTCTTTTCTATGAGGTAGATTATCTGGGTTAGCATGTTTTTCTGAGACACATTGGGCTTCATGCAAAAAGAGTCCCCATGTTCAAATCCTCCGACCTGTGATCGCTCTCTGAGTTGCTCCATGACAGCAAATAATGATGAGCTGATATAAACAGAAAGTAGATGAGCTCATTATTTACATGTTTTTAGTTTTTAATGATTCCGTGATGTAAATTCAGGTATCAGTTGATGTGTTGCTCTGCAAACAGAGAACAATGAACCGTTTGTCCTCGTGAAACATCATCAGCCTCAGCCATAGAACTGTTCAAATTCACTAGAACAGCAGACAGACAGCGGACAAAGTCCCTGGATCTTGTTCTGGCCCCTCCCTCTTTACCCAGCATGCATCAGAGCAGACTTGACAGAGTCAGATTGACAGCTGTCCCAGCATGCACTGCAGCAGGGTGGTGAGATTTTTTGTTTTATTTGGTAAAATGTTCATTTGATTTGTGTTTATCTGTTTGTCCCCAAACTGAGGATAAACAGCTTGATAGAAGTAAAGCTTGAAGCGACAGTCATCCAGACCGCGCCTCTGGAGGAGGTGGTGATTCTCCACATACTGATTAAGTCTTTGGGGATCTGGTGAATCTAGGAACGCCGACAGCTTAAAAGTCAAAAACTTTGCAGGTTGCTTTGTAAATCTGTGTCCGCCATGATTAGTAGAAAACAATGACCAACAGACTCCATGACGTACGAGGCTTTAACCTGGACAGGCAGATTTCAAGGCGAGCAAAAGCAGAAGAAACTGGCAAAACTTTTTCTTCTGCTCAGCCTAGATCCACGTGAAGCTGCTGGATAAAGAATAAAACAACAATCAGCTCATTAGATTTAAAGGTGAAAGCTTGAGGTCAGAGTCATAGTCGCTCACATTACTTCTAAACTTTTTCCAGAGCAGTGACCATGCTGGCTAATGCTGGCCAAACCAAACATTTAAGGAGGAAAAGAGCCCGTCCTTGTTCATTGCTCACACTGAGCCTGGTTCTGCTGGAGGTTTCTTCCTGTTCAAAGGGAGTTTTTCCTCTCCACTGTCGCTACAAGCATGCTTAG
>NW_015150932.1:492147-494235 GCF_000732505.1 Cyprinodon variegatus | reverse complement strand
AATTTAACGCAGAGAAGAAGAAGAAGAAACCGTTTCTTAGCTCCATGGTGGAGCCACTAGGATCTGGAGACACCTGAGCTCCGTGTCACATGACTCCCTAATGCTTCCCATTGGTGCTCCATCATTTCATCTCTGTGTTGCCATGGTAACCACAAGTAAATATTTATATATTTTGGACCCGTCAATATACATTAAATAAATATTTAAATCCTATTTTCTTTGAAAAAAATAATACTTTTATTCTGCACCACTTCAGATGTTCTGGTGAAGCATTATTTTTTCTAAACTGATCGTTGTGGCTATGACCTTTAACCCCAGGCTTGCTGAGTCCACTATCATGTTTTCCTCCTCACTACAAAGGATAAAGATTCAAACGAAGGTGTCGCCAAAGCCCAGCTTGTCTCGTCTGTCATTTCCATCAATGCCGCCTGAAACGACAGCACCGCACTCCTGAGCTCATCCAGTCGACTACATTCTCCATTTTCCCCTCATTTAACGAGTTCGCAGCCCTTTAAGCAGCAGCAACATCTCACCACAGACGCTCTCAGTTCCACACGCTGTGTCTCATCTTGCCGGTTTTTAACACTCATGACCCGCCAGCATTCCTCCATGATGAGATAAACCAAATCCTCTCTACAGCGCCAGCAACGTGTTGTTCTCTGTTTTAGCTTTTGGTCCGTTTCTTTCCAGACAGTCATGTATAAAAGTATTAAGCTGGTTGTTGTTTTAGCTCCAACCTTTACTTTTTTCAGAGATTTGCTTTGTTAAATCTTTAGTTTAGCATGTGGGAGCGGGAGCACGTCTGACTGAGCTCATTACAGCCGAATGATGCCAGGTGATGGGCGGGGCCTGTTCTATAGATAGAGAATACATTTTTTTACTTCCTTTTAAACCAGTTTTATACCTGACCTTAGATGCCATAAAGGATGTTTTTTGGGGGGAAACTGCAGCATTATCTCGGTGTTCCTGGGTCGGTCCTGGCACGGCTCCTCGTTACTCGTGCCACAGTCATAAAACGGTGAGGCAGTCAGCCTGTGGCTGGATGCCAAAGCTTCTGGGATCTTTTCATTTCATGCTTTCTGACCAGATGCTGCAGCTACAGACCTTCCAAAACACTAAACTAGGTGGTGAAATAAGGTGATCAAGTGATGCATTTGCTCAAACATGTGAGGAAACAGAGTGACGTTCACCATCTGTTCCTCCACATGTTTTTATTTTAAGTCAGAAAAAGTTGGTCTTTTTAATGTGGTTTCATGAGGGCAACATTAAACCTGTGAACATCCTGATTCTGGATCTGTTTGTGTGCTTTGGGTCTTAGTGTGAGAAAACGTGCACAGCTTTCACCAGTGCACTTTTGACCCAGTGGTGTTGTTCTTTTGTAAGTGAGCTGGTTAGCATCTCTGGCTCTGTGTGACGGACTATAGAGGAAGCGATTGTCAGCAGCTCTACGTGGGTTTGAGATGCAGCTGTCTCTTCCGGGTTTAGATTAGCAACCCAGAGCAGCAAAGAAAGTTTCTCTTCAATGCAAACTCAAGCTTCTTGTGTTAGAAAATAAAACCAAAAATTGAGCTTTAAGAACAAAATAACAACCCCCTGGGTCGTATCTCCACAATGTGGTGCTTCTCTAAGCTTCAGAGGACACTTCTTTGAAGACAACAACGTCCATAATCTGGCCAAGAAAGACAGATGGTTTGAGAGACGGGTTAAGGAAGCCATCTTTGTTAACCTGGAAAAACCAACTCTCAAGAGAGGAGGTGGTCCCAGACATAACCTCTCACCTGCCTACACAAAACTTCAATGAGGCATGTGACCGAAACCACTCTGACAAGGGAGTTAACGACCCATTAGAACCCCCAACGGGGTGAATTTAGGAAATTTGGGGCCCTAGGCAAAGACATGCATGGGGCCTTCTGAATTGAAAAGACGAACCATAAAACAGACCCATTATTCAGATACAGAATTTAATTTGAACTTTTATTATTTATAAATAAGTGGTTTTCAAAAAGTGCTAGAGGGGTCTGAAAAGTGGCTAAATATAGCGACTAAAGCGCTAAGTTGGCAACACTGCT
Organism: Cyprinodon variegatus; assembly: GCF_000732505.1. Lineage (NCBI taxonomy): Eukaryota > Metazoa > Chordata > Actinopteri > Cyprinodontiformes > Cyprinodontidae > Cyprinodon > Cyprinodon variegatus. Next base: position 492,166 of record NW_015150932.1, on the reverse strand, counting down.
CTTTGCATGGTTTGTTTTC
>NW_015150932.1:488908-490272 GCF_000732505.1 Cyprinodon variegatus | reverse complement strand
CCAATGGAATTTCCCATTGGGAACCTGCTAGCACTAAGATGCTAACTGGTTAGCAAGATGCTTCCGACAAACTGGCAACAACCAAACTTGTTGCAAACCTTCCGCCACCTTGATAATCGACCAATCGCATTCACTTTGTTCCCTCATGTAAAGTCGAGCACCACTCGGGAGAATCAGGAAATGCATATGTTGAACAACTTTAATGCAATGAACAGCTGCTTAAAGCCCCATTTCCACTACCCTTTTGAAATCGTGCCAAGATCGGTCTGATCACGGTAACCAAGATAACTGTTGAGTGTAAATGGCATGCAGAACTGTACCGGACTGTGCCAGACACAACCGAACTGCGCTGAACTGGTACTAGTTCATCAGTAGGGCTCGACACGGTTCAGTTCTCGCTCGATTCTCAGATAACAAAGAGCACATGAGCAGACCGTGTCATCCCTTACAATCAGCCTCCGTAATCACATAATTTCCGACATTCATAAAAATCCTAGCTTCCCTACTGTGTGACACGATTTCCAGTGATGATTCTGCTTAGCAGTGTGATGATCCTCAATGTCTGTTGTTGTTTCCTGCGTCTGGAAGCCCTGATCAGACTATCGTTTGTCGTATCCACTTCCCAAAAGCCGACTCTGTTGAGTAAATTCACCAAAGGCTGCCTTCTTCACCTGACTCTCGCAAACTTCCTGAATGCTAGGGGCGCCGCCATGTTGGATTGCTTGTTTCCCTCTAGAGGGCAGTAGTACCGGAGATCGCCACTAACCTAGCCTTTGTTCCAGAGCATCGAGCGGGAGGAGCCGATAGAAGTGGACCCGGCCCCGATGCACCCTGGACTGGAGCCTGGGCCTGCTGCTGCTACAGGTACCTAAATCTCCCATTTGATCTTAGATTCAACTTGCTCAGAGTCTGATCTAAACCTAGAATGATTATTCTTGCAGAGGAACGTTCCGTATCTCTGCATGGAAAGATCCTCCCCCCCACAGACGGCCTTGTTGAACATGCAGCTCCTGTCACGTTGCGGATGCCCCATCTCCCCATCACAGCTACAACCAAGACGGCTGAAATCAGGCCTTCTCCCGGCAGCCCCGTTGGCTCCCTGTCCTCCCCGCTCTCTGAGGAGTCTCCCAGCAATAACTCCGTTCCCACTTCCTCTCAGCCAGCAGACGACTCTGGCCTTCAGCAAGGTGTGTTAAGCTTCATCAAATTTGTTTTCACAACACATGTCATCTCAAACCAGCTGATTGCATCGACTCATTGACTCTTCAGCAATCCCTCACACTAAGCATGCTTGTAGCGACAGTGGAGAGGAAAAACTCGCTTTGAACTGTTAGAAACCTCCACCAGAACCAGGCCCAGTGTGA
>NW_015150932.1:484089-486120 GCF_000732505.1 Cyprinodon variegatus | reverse complement strand
AATTAACAATAAAAAATGAAATGGCTATCAGATATATATCAGAAGGTTGAACCCAGGTCCAGGTCCCAAATCATCACTCCTCCACCACTGTGCTTGACCACTGCCTATGTTTAGTTTCCTCTAATGATGGAGGGATATAATGAAAGCAAAAAGCATCTCTCCTTCAGGATCGAAATCATTTATAACCCGTCCTGCGGTTTATTCATCCTTGAAGGCCTTAAAAGTGCCGCCAAAATGTTTTTTTTTATTGTTTTGTCATGAACCTAAACTTTAAACCATCAAACGGAGAATTTTATAGTCACATTTTTTTCTGGTCTGTCAGTGTGGTCTAAACTGCCAAGGGTTGAATGTTTCCAGTTGGGGATAATCTTTCTGTGTCAGACTCAGAGGAAGGTTTTTAGGTTGTGTTTGGTTCAATCCTCATAGAAGTTTACAGATGATCAGTTTTTGAGTGACAGTTCCCCTTCTGGTGAAGTTCCTTCAACGCAGAAAGGTTGAACTTACGTTTTTACAGAACTTTTGCGATGGTCTGGAATCTGTTTTGTGGTCAGGAACAGTTTAGATTTAAAATCATTAGAGTTCAGTTTTGTTTTTCTTGTCCTGATCGTTTCGAAGCTTCCATGAACAGCAGGTCCTGCTCTTCCTTTTTGCTCCAGCAGATTTTATTTCCACCTCTGAGACAGAAGCTGATTCGCTTGCATTAAAAATCAATATCATCATAAAAGTCTGATGAAAGCTTGCAGAGAATTACTTTTCGTCTCAGGTTGCATTTTCAGCAAATCACCAGACTAATAAAATGCAGCCTTTGCGTTGCAGCATTTCAAAGAGAGAGTCTGCAGTGGAGGAGAGGATGTCTGGTTTACGCATCATCATTATGGGCCAGACAGTCGGCGATGAGACGGCTTTAATGAAACTACGACAGGCTGCCTGTCTGGTTTGAATGCATGGAGGATTTTCCTTCCTCATCCTTAGATCTTTCTGCTGGTTTCTGTGCAGAACATCGACATGCAGAACTTCTCGTCCAGTTGGAGTGACGGCATGGCTTTCTGCGCCCTGGTCCACTCCTTCTTTCCCACTGAGTTTGACTACGACGCTTTGTCACCTGCCAATCGCAGACACAACTTTGAGCTGGCCTTTGGGACTGCAGAGTGAGTATGAAGACAAACAATGGCAGGAAATAGAAGCATTTATTTAGGGTTGCCAACGGTAACCAATAGAAGTACCGTTCTCATATTTAGTGGAAAAGGAACGCACTTTGTGACGCATTACTGTAAAAACATTATCAGTAAAAAGCTCATGGAAAATGAAGAACAGGGGCTTGTTGGTTACGGTAATCTTGTTCCCGGAGCCTGTCCTGCTTTTTGACCAATGAGCTAAAAATAAAAATAGGAAAAAGTATTCTATTACGACATAATGTGACATTCAGCTAATGATATTTTTCAGTTTTGGAACTGTAGCCTACATTTATTGCATTAGAGGCACAAATATGTTTACAAGTTTGCTGTTGAAACAAAAATGTGCACTATTTATTTATTTATTGTTTTATATTCGTTATCAAGTGAATTGATGGATAATAATTTGTTTTCCATGTGTTCATGTGACTCACAAATATGCATCTAATTCAATGCAGATTTGAGTCAAATAGTAAAAAAAAAAAATCATTTCACACACAAAGGGAGGCTAAAAAAAATCACCATGCTAGGAGGGGTGAAGGCAACCGGGTCAGCTGGTACGCACAGGAGGCATCCCTTTTTTTCAGGGAGTTAGCTACCCTAATTTGATTATGAAGTCAGTGGAACTGAGTCTTAGATAAAAAAAATAAAAGATGGCGGCGATTCAGAAAACCAAACATCACAAACAGTCACTCCCAGCAGGTTAAGCTGATGTAGGAACCAGATCTGCTCGGGTCCTGCTGCATGCCAGTGACTTTACTCTACATGATTAGCTGTACGTTGCCAGTGTTGGGCAAGCTACTTGTCCAGTGTAGTGAGCTAAGCTATCAGTTACTCAGCAATAAATTAAGCTTCACTA
>NW_015150932.1:481611-482835 GCF_000732505.1 Cyprinodon variegatus | reverse complement strand
TCAAGCTACTGGAAAATGTAGTTAAACTAATAGCTTCGCTACATGTAGCGGCGCTACTGCCCATCACTGTACGTTGCCACATGATGTAAAACATTGTGGTTGCCCAGACAACGGTAATAACATCGCTCAGCGTCCATGTGCCGAGTCGGGAGCATCTGTAGTGTTAAGGTTGATTTATGCTTTGAAGCTAGGTCATCTTAGTAGGCATCGCAGATAAGAAACAGGTGCAACACAGTTTGTCCGAGTGGAGTTGCCATATAGTGAGGTCATAAGAAGGTCATGACCGCAGACAGTGCCGCAGACAGGAGGCCGGCTTGGTTTGTTTTTATGAACGAAATTGTGGAAAACAACTCATGAAGTTTGACCCGCTAGCAGAGCGCGGTGCGCGAGAACGCTGGGAGCCTCATGTCCCTCCGTTGACGCCCAGGAGCAAATGGATAAAAATAGACCGGAGGAAGAAAAAAAACAGGAATCAATTCTCTTGCAGACGTGTGGATGCATTGGATAATCGGCTGTTGGATCGATAGGAAACGATTATTATTTACACCCTTACAGGATACAGTTTGAGATATCAATAAACCTCGCACAAGTAAACAAAAGACAGCTTCAGCTGGAACACGGAAGCTAAAAAAAGAATTTGTATCAAGATCATTTTAGCTAAATTAAGGAAAATCCTGAACGAACACGCGTAGAGTCTGACATAATAATAATAATTAATTTAATTTATAATGCACTTTTCACCAAAAAGGCCTCAAAGTTCTACAAAAAAGCATTTAAAAAAGCATTAAAAAAGAAAAACATAGAGATGAAAGAAATAAAATAATAAAAGCTGTTTTAAAAGAGAAAAAAGAAACTTCTAAGGGGGACCAAAAGTTTTGCAAAAAAGAAATGTTTAAGGCCTTTTTTAAAACACTCAGAGGTGCCCTCAAGGGGGCAGCAGTGACATTACTAGAGAAGGAAGCAGAGGTTGATCTTTTACTGGAAAAGAACCCAAAGCAAAGTTCAGCTGCTGAGACCTAAACCCAAATTAAAATCTCTGGTGATTCTTAAAAACAGATCATCTCCTTCTGTCTAAGCTTCAGCCTTTTTTCTTTTCCGCATGTTGAAATAGTCCGGTCTTCAGATGTGCAAATACAGCAGAAACAATCCTCCAAAACACCTGCTGCTCTGATTGGGGGGGGGGAGGTGGTGTTCTGTCAGACCACCATACCCATAGTCGATAGG
>NW_015150932.1:479100-480392 GCF_000732505.1 Cyprinodon variegatus | reverse complement strand
GAAAAGTAAAAAAAAAATTTAAAAAAAATCCACTGGACTTTGATTTCCAACTTCAAAGACGTTTTGCTTCCCATCCAGGAAGCTTTTTCAATTCAAAATGGAAAGAGGAGCTACCATTGGATCCTTGAACTTTTTTCCCATTCATACAATGGATAACACTAATGACATCTTTCCTTCAATCTGACTGGATGACCTGGTGAACTGTAAGGTGGCTTGAGATGACGTGTGTTGTGAACTATAGAAATAAACTGAATTGAATTGAAATGTGAAAGATTCCAGGTGGTATTAGAAGATTTGCAATGAACAGTAGGTTTATTCATCCTCTTTTTTTATTTCACCCTGCAAACAGAAAAAGATTCAAATTCTCGGTTGTATTTTAGCTCTGTCCTCTGACTGTCCTTCCTCTGTCTCCGTCCCCAGAGCCAAGGCAGGCTGCGACCGGCTCATTGAGGTGGAGGACATGATGATCATGGGTCGTAAGCCAGACCCCATGTGTGTCTTCACCTACGTCCAGTCCCTCTACAACCACCTGCGCAAGTTTGAGTGAAGCTCAGGAACATGGCCAGCTTCCTGACGTTCAACCTTTCTTGTTGGCTTCAGAGCCATTTCCAAAGCCAGGATCGCCCTCTAGAGGTGAACTGATGCACTTTCCCTCCAGCTGACCACTGAAGCAGACTGAAAGTGGTCGGAGCTGGAATGACGGTACGGCTTGGACGGATTTATTGGGAATGAGCAGCAACACAGAGATCTGTTTTTCTTTTTTGTTTTAACGTTTTATTGTTTTTATGATGTTTATTGGTGTGTGAAAAAAAACTGAAGATGTGAAGATGTGCTTTGTTTCATGAAAGACACCAGATGTCTGCCACAACAAAAAAACGTGATGAGCTGCTGAGTGATATTCTGGGGGATGTTTTGTTATCAGGGGGAGAAGAAAAGAACGGAGCCAATAAAGAACTCTGTTATTTGGGGTGTAATAAAAACACTGAGCAAACATTAAGAGCAGTTTTATCACAGCTATGGGGCCCATGGCCACCCCTGTAACCCTACAAGGTCATTCTTGTTCTCATGTGGATGTAAATCCCATCCTCCTTAAAGGAAAAGTCGCTCATATTCAGAGTTCGAACTTCTGAAAGTTCTTTAAATCTGAAATGATTCCATCCTGTTCAATAAATGATCAGTGTTTTTAATTCAGAGTAATTTTCATGTGAATGTGTTTGTCACAACGCGTTATTATCCAAGTCATCTTGAAAACATTCTTCTTCCAAATGTTGGCTACATATTACGGGTTTTTT
>NW_015150932.1:477362-477980 GCF_000732505.1 Cyprinodon variegatus | reverse complement strand
ACGCTAAATTCCTTAAATAACCGCAAACGTTTTAGGTAGTTTTAGGTATAAATAAGGATCCATTGATTATTCCTCGCTGATCGGACTTTGCAGCAATGATATTTGACTGTTGGTTTATTAACAATAACTCAATGACAAAAATGCAGAAATCAATTAAATAACTATTTTCCACAGTTAATGGTGACAAATGCATAGTTTGTGTTTCATGTGAGAACGTGTAAAATAAGTTATTACAGATAAAGATCAAACCATTTTCTGTTCATAACAGATTTATCTGGACAGCATTGATGGATTAACGAGTTGCTTTGGTCTCATCAGGCATTTATTTGGAAAGACAGATGTTGTTTGTTCACCTTCCTGTTGGTACAGCCTGATTAGTCTAGACCCGGGGTCGCAGCACTTTAGCGCCCCCTTGTGGCTCCCTGGAGCTTTTTCAAAAATGTATGAACTTTTTTAATTTTTTTTATATGGTGTGCAGGATGTCAAACAAACATTCATTATGTTTTGCAATGCTGTAAAGATTGTATAATAAATGTAAATGTAAACATTACTTTCAATGAAAATTTGCATCATAGCCATAGAGATCAGTGGTCAAAGGGTAAAAAGGTAGAAAGATAT
>NW_015150932.1:471259-474293 GCF_000732505.1 Cyprinodon variegatus | reverse complement strand
CAGACAGGTGATCTGTTTGATCCATCCTGTTTCCAAGGTTCTGGTTCAGAAATGAAACTCGCTGAAGTTTCCTTCTGTGTCTGAATCATCTGCTCATTAAATAAAACTCCTTCTAGTTTAGAATTGAAACGCCGTTTAATCCATGATGTCAATAAAGGTTTGGAGAATGTTGGTCAGTGGATGTGGCTCAGAAATGATATGATGTCATGTTGATCTCAAAGATTATCGAGGCTCTTAATCTGGGAGTTATTTGTGGGGAAAATGGGGTGTTTAGAGTTTGCTAGATTAAAAAGCCACATGACCTACTTCAGGAAAAATGTGCTATAGAATTCAAAATATCCAATTATGTTCAAAATAAAGACTTTTTACCATGTAACTGTTCAAAGATCATTTTTGCCAAAGCTGAATATTCTTGGGCTCGTTAACAAAAATAATCAATATATTCTGGGTTATATGTAGGTTTTTAACAAAGGAGCAGCTGAAGAAGTGTCGATGTGATGAATGGAGGATTACAGACGTCCGTGGAGCACCTTTACTTTCCGTCTAATCTGAGTGGGATGGAACGAGCCGGGACTCCTCCTCGCCATCCCATGGGCTCTGGGGACGGCGAGCGGCAGAACTTCACTCATCAGCGAGGCTGCAGCCATGGCGCTCTTCCTGCACTCGGATTTCCCTTTGATCAAGCAGCAGAAGGACGTGGAGATGTTTGGAGACCAGGAGGTCTGTAAAGGTGAGAGGAGGTGAAGGAGGAGCAAACTAAAGGAGTTCCTCGTTCTGCAGGTTGGAAACAGGAGAAAATAGGAAAGTTTTAAAGAAGAAACATCATTATGGTCGTTATAAATGTCATTTTGTTTTGATAACGACTCTTTCACTGCAAAAAAATAAAATCTAAATAAGTCATTTTTTCTTGAATTAAGTATTTAAGTGAGACACTTTGCCAATGGAACAAGACAATTTACACTTAAAATAAGAAAAAAACAATTGCATTGTCTTATTTCAAGTGCATAATATCTAGATACCTTCTTTTAAGAGTAAAAATACTCATCCCATTGGCAAATCATCTTATTTACCTGCTCAAATTAAGGGTAAATACATTTAATTTAAGACATTTTTACTAATTTTGAGGTTGTTTTTGCAGTGTTGTTTGACCTCCTTATAGAAAAAGCTGAAACATGAGACTGGTTTCCTTAAACTGATATGAGATGGAAGAAGGGCGATGAACATTAATATGCACTGCAAAACATTTTAATATAAATAAGTGATTTTTACTTCAAATAAGTCAGAAATTTTGCCAATGGAACGAAACAATTTACATTTAAAATAAGAAAAACAATTGAAAAACAATCTTATTTCAAGTGCATATTATCTAATTATCTTATTTTAAGAGTAAAAATACTCATTTAAATGGAAAATCCTCTTATTTAACTGCTCAAATTAAAGGTAAATGAACTAACTTTAATAAATATTGACTTATTTGTGGTCTTATTAAATTTTAAACAGTCGATGTTTGTATGGAGTTACTCAGTAGCTGAGCTCCAAATACTTTATACTCTTAAGTCATTTCTTGGGTGGCTACATTTTACTCTTACAAACAGCAAAAATAATAAAATAAAATGCGTTATTGTCCTTGAATTGATATATTTTATTTGATTTTAGCAGGTAGTTCAGACGTTTCACCAGTGATTAAGATTATTTACATTTTAAACAAGAAGAAAAAAACTCCACTATCTTATTTCAAGGAAATAATATGTAATTCTATGTATTTTATTTTACAGTAGAAAAAATAGAAATCTAGATAAGTTATTTTTTCTTAAAATAAGTGCATTTGTTCTTTGATTCAGGAGATAAAATTGGAAAATGACAATTTACATTAAAAATAAGAGTAAAAGAGTAAAAATACCTACTCAAATTAAGTGTAAATACACTTAATCTAAGAAATGTTTACTTATTTCTAGATCCTTTTTGCACTTTAATGGTTAAAAAAACTCGTTGCCTTTCCGGCTCTTTTTATTTACCTGCTCAGATTAAGAGGAAATACACAAATTTTAAGAAACTTTTACTTGTTTTAGGTCAGATTTTTGCAGCTTGGTGAAGAATTGCACTGGAAAAACAATCTAGAAATAAGTCAAAATTTTTGAAATTACATGCATTTACCCTTAATTTGAGTAGGTAAGTGAGATAGTTTGCCAATGGAATGAATGCTTTTACTCTTAAAATAAGATTTTTAGATAAAATGCACTTGAAATAAGACAATGCGATTGTGTTTTCTTATTTTAAATGTAATTTGTCTTGTTCCATTGGCAAAGTGGATCTTTTTCCTCCTCAATCCAAGAAAAATTGCACTTATTTTAAGAAATAATGACTTATCTAGATTTAGATTTTTTCCAGTGTGATGCTCTTATTTGAGCATAAATGTTGGATAATCTCTGATCAAAGCTAAACAAAAGCTCACAGATCTTCTAAAGGAAATAATAACGCATAAAAACTGATTATTTCCCTGCAGCTTAACGTCATCAGATCAATGATTTCACTATAAATCCGTATTTCAGTCCCTGTTAATTAACCCTGACTGTGTTGCTGGTTTTCTGCGGCCCTCAGAGGGTCTCAGCAGGGGGGGCGTGTCCCCTCAGGAGACGGACAGAGGCGGAGCTTTGACGGAGGGTCAGAGGAAAAGGAAGAGGACCATCTTCAGCCGAGCCCAGCTGTCGGAGCTGGAGCAGGCCTTTGCAGTGACTCCGTACCCCGACATCACCCTCAGGGAGAGGCTGGCGGCGCACACACACTTACCTGAGAGTAAGATACAGGTGAGAGAAAGATACAGGTGAGAGAAAGATACAGGTGGGAGAAAGATACAGGTGGGAGAAAGATACAGGTGAGAGTAAGATACAGGTGGGAGAAAGATACAGGTGGGAGAAAGATACAGGTGAGAGAAAGATACAGGTGGGAGAAAGATACAGGTGGGAGAAAGATACAGGTGGGAGAAAGATACAGGTGAGAGAAAGATACAGGTGGGAGAAAGATACAGGTGAGAGTA
>NW_015150932.1:468345-469829 GCF_000732505.1 Cyprinodon variegatus | reverse complement strand
TTTGATGGTGGGCGGACGGGGTTTACTCAGTCTGCGGTTGTTCCTTGGTGAATGGAGTAGCTGACTGCCACTCAGATCTCCTGCAGTACTTGAACGGGCTGCGGTGCAGATGAAACCTTTGCTCAGTGTGAAGCTCAAACGACCTCTTGAGGAAAGTGGATCCAAACCTCCTGTTTGAAACCCCAGCTCAGTTAGAAGCTCAGTTGATCCTTCCAGAGAGAGATGGTCCAAAAAAATCCAGTTTGCAGGATGACTTCCTAACGAGAGGCAAAGAACAAAAAACAAAGTTCAGACTCAGTTTGACTCAGCAAAACTTAGCTTGGCTAGAGAAACCAAAACTGGCAAAACAAAAAACTCAGGTTAGACTCTGCTAAACTAAACATGGCTAGAGTACCCAATATTGGCAAACACTCTGGCGACGAGGTAGTGGCAGTCAGCACCTTAAAAGTACTCCACAGGTAATGAGGCAACGAGCTGCAGGTGTGCAGGGAGGCCCAATGAGGACGGGGCACCACTTGGTGGAGGAGGAAAGGAAACACTAAAACAGACCACACAAACTGGATTACTGACAGGTTTCATTTTCAAAGTTACAAAAGTTTACCGTAACGTACGGTAACAGCTTCAAATTCAGTTGGGAGGCTTTTAGAGGAGCAGAGAAGCAGCATGGACTGATGCTTGGGACATATTGGGGGTCATGCTATTGAATGTTTACACATATAAAATTGAAAATACATGCGAGACTAGTTTAGGTGTCTGTGTTTCAAATAAAATGGCTCGGATGATTACTGTATTTTCCAGATTATAAGCTCCTACTTTTTTCCCCACGCTTTGAACCATGCAACTTATAAGAAGGTGCGGCTTTTCTGCGGATTTTTCCTAACCGCCAGAAGAAGAAGTCAAAATTGGAAATGAAAGCGGCTAATTTTCATTTAGCACAGGTAAATGCTAGCAGCAGGAATGACAGAGAGCAAATGTCCAGAATTCACACATTTTGACATTTATTTGCCGCATTAAAGCTGCTGAATCAATGAAGAGACGGAGCTGAAATAAAGATCTGATGAAGCTCCATCTTTGAGTAGAAGCTCTAACCGCTGGTCACGATCCGATCCGTCCTAGAAACACGATCCGTCCTGCATAAGCATGAACTTCGGGGGAGGCAATACTTTGTTTTTCTTACTTTTTTATTCTTTTGTCTTTTTCCTGCAGGGGGTTGCTTTTGAATATTTTGAAATTTGCTTAAATATCGCATATTTTAAAAACAACAAAAAGCAATACACTCAAATAGCCTTTGGAACGTTACTGTGACTGCGCTTAGCGTGTCCGATGATGATGTCACGCAATTCAATGGAGAGAATGAGAAATCTGGGACAGATCGGCTAGTGACACTGCTGCGAGCTAACAAGCTAATGCAAGCTAGCATTCTTCTTCGTCCCTACTCCAGGGGTTTTACGTAGAGCTCCCCCTAAAGGTTTATTAGGAGACAG
>NW_015150932.1:465100-466276 GCF_000732505.1 Cyprinodon variegatus | reverse complement strand
CAAGATGACTTGGATAATAGCGCGTTGTGACAAATTCTAGGGACCTTACTGGGACTTGATCAACAGAGGATACCGCACCGTGACAATGTCACTAACCAGTAGGTGGCAGTAGTGTTCTTTGACAAACATGGATGCCTCCAGTAAAGCACATTCACATGAAAATTACTCTGAATTAAAAACACGGATCATTTATTGAACAGGATGGAATCATTTCACATTTAAAGAACTTTCAGAAGTTTGACTTTTTCTTTAAAGCAGAGAGATGATAGAAATGGACTTAATAGAAACAGACTGATGGTAATGTTAAATTCTGTTGCACCATAAAACAAACAGTTAAACTTAAAATAATGATGATTTACAGAAGCAGTTTTCTAATGATGCTTCCAGGTAGAAATCTTTTTCTTTAAATCAAATTTAAATGATTTCTGCAGAAAGCAGAACATGTTAACTTTTCCTAAGACGTCACAGACGACCAAACGACTACAGGAAGTTTCTCACTAGAAAATCTATTATTGCTGCTTTTGTTTGGTTAATAAGTAAAAGAAAATGTTTTTGGATTATTTGTGTGTTATTCATTTATACTTTTCTAGCAGTTAATATGAAAATGTAAGATCAGATGTTGCTATATTATCTATTTTCTTAAAACTCACACTGGGTAACTTTTAATGTCACCCAGTGGGGAGTGTTGACATGGCGGTTAGAGCAGGGGGATTGTGTTCTGAGAAGGTTGCTAGTAGCGGGTTCGATCCCCACTCTGGGTTCCTGAGCCAGACCCTTAAAGGTATACTATGCAAAACATGTAAAACACGTTAAATTTTCTTTGTAGTAAATTGTGCTACACAATTAACCTGCCTTCCTTTGCACTTCCCTTCTCCGCTTGGTTTTGTCATGATTTAATTAAAGGTCTGACCCAAAATGCAGAAGACCAAACCGAGAGACCAGGGAAAAGTTTAACAGGTTTATTTAGAATATCAAGATGAATCCAGTGCTGCTCTGAACACTGTCAAACCGGAACTGGAAAGTGAGAGGAAGACACTGCGGTTAGTTCAGGCCCAGTGAGAAATTTGATTCTTTGACTTGAAGAAGATGAATAGGTTGCAGACTCATGTTTCCAGAAAAAAGGTGTCTTTATTGAATCCAGTCTGTGTGGGATGTTCCAGTGATTGTCTTGTTTGA
>NW_015150932.1:460289-461569 GCF_000732505.1 Cyprinodon variegatus | reverse complement strand
AGCCAGGTGAGGCTTATAATACGCACGTTTCAAGTTTTTTTCTGAAAATTTATTGGAAGCAGCAAACAGTGAGGTGCCTCTATAGTCTGGAAAATATGGTATTTATGATGCAAATTCTGACTTGATAGTTAGAAGATGAGCTGAGCTCTGAGACGATGACGATACTCAGCAGTGATCTGCCTCGTTTCTCCCCCCCCCACCAGGTTTGGTTCCAGAACAGAAGAGCGAGGAGCATTAAAACAGGCAGACTGAGCAGGCCCACCAAGTCTGATGGAAGAGGTCCATGTCTCCTGGAGCCTTCTGCTGGACTCGGGAGCTCCACCTACCCAGCTACAACCACCCTGGCAGAGATATTCAGGCAGGACCAGAACCAGTCCTGTGAAGAAATGCCTCAAATTTACTCTGATTTGATCCAAATTTATAGCAACCAGGTATCGTACACCCCTCCATCTTCTTCATCGCTTCATCAGCAGCCTGCACCAAAGCTCCTCCAAAGCTGCTCCAAAGGGTCAGATGGGCACCGCTGGGAGGAGGAGCAGCAGCTGGGGCCGAGATTCAGCCGCATCATTTCCGGATCTTTTCCTCAGCCAATCAGCAGGCAGGGTCACCACCATCCCTCCACCCGCTCATACCAGGCCTTCACCAACTTCAGGCCTCAGAGCCTGGCTCCGCCTGGGAACCATCAGCCGGTGTACGGAGCCAGCGTCGGCGGTGGAGCTCACGCTTCAGCGGACCAAACTTCCCATCATCAACCAGTGTGCTGGGAGGTAGCCCAAGGGCAAGGCCACCACCACCACCACCACCATCATTCCCAAATGGGACCTCAGACCTCCATGGGATACATCTCCGATCTGATCTACAACGCCGCCATCGTGACCAACTTTCTGGAGTTCTAATACGGAACAATAAGAACATTTCTAACCGCCATGTTTTACTTCCATCCTCTGTGTGGAATGTGTTGATGTTGTCTTTTAGTAGAGTAACATAGAGACCGTTTTCCCTGCACGTCGTAGCTACTGTTGATGTTTAGAAGGTACCTTTGGTTTTACCTCTGTAGTTATTCCTTAGGATGGTCGTTACCAAGTATTCCTGAACAACCGTCTGTCTTTAGGCTGCGGGTGGAGGAGATAATCTAAACCTAAAGACCGAAAGCAAAACCAGACCCCAGAAACGGGTTTATACGGAGCAAAGATTACTGGACCTATTTTACTGTCGGACCAAATTAACAACTAAGGAAAACTAGAAAAGCAATCCAAGAACACAGACCTCCACCAAGCTGA
>NW_015150932.1:454711-458514 GCF_000732505.1 Cyprinodon variegatus | reverse complement strand
CTTCACAAAGCAGACCTCCTCCAAGCAGGAGGGAAGCTGCTTGTTCTTTCAATAAAGTTAAAGAACGCTTTTTAAAAAATCCTGTCTCCAGATTACAAACTGGATCATCACCAGAATTCAACGGATTGTTTGGTTGCATGAAGACCACCTCCTGTAAAAATGTTATTGAAATCAGTTCTTTACTTTTTAAGTAATTCTGTTAACACAGACGGATCCGGTTTCAGTTCTGGTTGGACCACCAAGGTGTGAAAACTTTCCCAACTCTGTGAGCAGATGTAGTGAGATTTGAATATTATTGTTTTATCTGTGAAGCTGATGAATCTATATTGTGGATTAAGATAAGGTTTTCACTCCCGTACTGAGATAAAATAACAATATCCTTTAATTAAATCATAACACCACCTTTATGAAGATGTATTTATTTTCAGTTTAACTATTCATTTTACTGGGCAACAAAATTCGATAATGTAATGGATATATTTTAAAAATGGGTAAATTATTCTGGGGGCCCTGAAAGGGGCCTCGCTGTGGGAGCAACTGGTTTATCCTATTCCAGCACGTCTGTGGATTTGAGCGCCATTTTGTTTTTCTCATTAACTTTTATCATCTTTTCTAAACATTATTTTCTTTGCTGTTACTTTCTGTAAATAAAAAAAATGCAAACTCTGCTTCTCATTTAGACTCACTCATCGTCTTACTGTAATTAGCTTTTGCTAACACAATACTGCTAAAAACTGATCTAAATTAAAATCTAACTGTCCTCAATCAAACAAATATTTGATATGAAATATTTTTCATTAACTTGGTTTTGATATGAGGCCTCTGTGGATCTCATGACGACAAGCTAGGCTAATATTAGCCTAGCATCTGCCATTAGCTGGGTGATGTTAGCCAGGTGTATATAATCTATTGTATAATATATAATATATTGTATTTTTTAGCTTCTCCAATATCTTCAAAACTAACCCTTTCTATAATGCTTGAGTCATAATTTGAAGCACATATCTGTGACTTTTGTTTATCCTCATGGCAATAGGGTGGCCAACCGTCCGTTGAAAAACGGAATCGTTCCGTATTTAGAAATAGAAGTACCCGTCCCGTATTTAGTGGAAAAGGAACGAACTTTGTCCCGTTTTACTGGGAGAGTAAAAAACAGTCAGTAAAAAGCTAAAGGAAAATGGAGAACAAGGGCACGTTAGATACAAAACTTATGGTAAACTTGTTCCCGTCCCTGTCCTGTGTTGTGACCAATGAGCTGACAGCATATATATTAGGATCCAGAATCCCCTCATCCTATTGGTCGAGCCAAGTGTTGCTCATGGAGAAGATAGCAGGAGACAGAGCAGGATGGAGGACGAATGGAGGAATTTAATTTAAATGCTAACGCTGCTTTTCTCCGTTTTACTCTGCAGCAGAAAGAAAAACAACTCCTACTCTGTCGTAGGCTATCAGATATGACAGAGTATTAGGGCAAGGATAGAGATTTATTTCTTCTGTTTCGAAAATTAAGTCGTAATATTTTGGGAATAAAGTCAATATACAGAAACCTGTTTCAGAAAGAAAGCAGATGACGGCCAACCAGCTCCACCAATCAGCAGCCAGAGTCCACTTTGACATCCTGCCCAGTTTGATGCTGCTGCTAAAAGATTTCCTGATTCATCAAACTGATTCTAAAGTAGAACTTCACATGATGCTCCACATTCCTCATTTTAGGGAAGAGTTGTTATAAAATACAACTTGTTTCTCATAATTTTAGGACTTTATTCTCTTAATATTACAACTTTATTGTCCTAATTTTAGGACTATTCTCGTTGTGACTTTTTTTCTTGTTATATAATGACTTTATTCTCATAATTTTACGACTTTATTCTGGAAACTAACCGATGCTAAAGTAGAACTTCCCATGATGCTCCACATTCCTCATTTTAGGGAAGAAAGGGCTTCTGGGAAGAGTTGTTATAAAATACAACTTGTTTGTTGTAATTTTGCGACTTTACTGTCAGGGACCACGTGGCCTAATGGACAAGGCGTCTGACTTCGGATCAGAAGATTGAGGGTTCGAGTCCCTTCGTGGTTGCTTTAAAAAGGAAACAACCCTTGTATTTGAAAAGAAATCCATGCTGTCACAGTATGGCTAGTGGCGACCTAGTGGTTAGGGAATCCTGAGGTTGTGAGTTTGATCCCCCTCTGGCTCCCTGAGCAAGACCCTTAACCCCATGCATTGAGCTAATTATATTTTTTTCTGTTTTACAACTGTAGCCTACAGTCATTGCATTTAAGGCACAAATATGTTTACAAGTTTGCTGTTGCACCAAAAATGTTCACTATTAATGTATTGTTTTATAATAATTTTTACAGTTTGAAGTTAAGCAGGACGGACTTAAGTTTAAGATAGAAGTTATTCAGCAAAGTTTGATAGGCAGCCGGGTCAGCCGGCATGCACATGATGAGTCCCTTTTTTTCAGGGAGTTGGTTAAAAATCCCAATTATCAGCTCAAAATCATTAAATGAGGAGCTTGTTAAATACACTGGAAAAAAGATATTTACACTTCATTTGAGTAGGTTATTTAGATAGTTTGCCAGTGGAATGAGTATTTTCACTCTTAAAATAAGATAATTAGAATATATGCACTTGAAATAAGCCAATGAAATTGTGTTTTCATATTTTAAGTGTAAAATGTCTCTTTTACCTCCTCAATCCAAAAACAAATGCACTTATTTTAAGAAAAACAATGTAGTTGTCTTTCATCTGAGACATACATGTTGTTAAAACCTCACAGTTGAATAAAATCCTCCATGGAAAAATGCTGTCCTGGATTTTGCAGGAGGGTAAATACAAGAAGCAGAAAAACATCCCTGTTTGTTTCGATGTTTTATTTGTTAGAAAAGGACAGAAAGAACCATTTTATCCTCTGCAGCAGAGCTTCCAGGTGCCAGCTTGTGTTTTCCTGCTCCAAGATGAAAGCACGGCATGTTTAACTGCTGTGACCCATAAGTATTATCCCTCCAAAATAATACCGATTAAAATGATTGCTCGGGGTAAGATACCATGACTGAAATAATTGTTTTTCTAAATCTAAATATTTTCTATATATCTGTATTCTAAGAACCGGGGGGGTTTAGATGGACAAGAGGAAATGAAAAGAAGGAAAATAAGAACTAAATTAAAGCCAGAGCTCAAGGTCTATCAGCTTACAGACAGAGTAATTTGTCATGGATTTAAGTTTGGAAATATTACATGAGAGGTATAATACTGAGGCAAACATGGGGCATCCAGCTCCGGACACAGATCGCTCCATATCATAATCATCTTTAATACCAAATAATCTTTGGATAAACCTTTAATCCGGTGTCAAATCTCAGATCTTAGGAAGGTACTTTTTTTGTTATTCCAGATCCAGATTAATCCGTGCGCTGATGTATCAGGAGTTGACAGCAGCGGTGTGGTTTTCAAAAACATGAAATGAATTCATATGAGGAGGAAGGATCAGTGAAGGCGATCTTCTTTCACCGCCGTGGATCAGATTTTAAATAAGATTTACGTTGTTGATCTTTGGAGCAGAGCAGTCAGACATTACAGCTAATTTATGCTTTGTTTTTGTCTCCTTTATTAATAAAGGTGGATTCAGGGACATTCGAAAAAACAAAAGCAATAAAAGAAACATAAACAAGGTTTTGTTGTTCTCAACATTTCAATATAATTATTTGAACTGTAGAAGCAAAGAGGCATTTCTTCTCTTGTCAGTAGCGGGGCGGGGATTTACCATTAGGCAATACCAGGCAGTTGCCTAGGGCCCCAAGTT
>NW_015150932.1:451408-453500 GCF_000732505.1 Cyprinodon variegatus | reverse complement strand
GCTTAGTGTGAGGGATTGCTGAAGAGTCAATGAGTCGATGCAATCAGCTGGTTTTCCTTAGATAGAAAACTTTGAATCAATCTGACTGGATGATCTGATTGATGTGGATCTATAAAGTGACCTGAGATGACATGATGTGAATTGAAATAATTCTTTCTCTGTGACTAATTTCTGGGTGATAGTCACCTTGCATCAACCATAAGACTTAATAATAATAAGAAAAATATCACATTATAAAACAGAAGAAACAGAACTGGAGGCTCAAGCTGACGGACAAACATTTAATAATCATAATCAAAGTTTTTCATATTTAATTGAATAAAGATGAAGAAAAGAAACACATTTTAAATAAATACCCCAAACTAAATAAAATCCCAACATGTGTTGCTACGGTTCCCCTAACTCTCCCTCCACGGTCCGGACCAGAACGTAGAGCTCAGCCAGGCCCACCACAGACGCAGCGATCACAGCGGAGATCACCCTCTGAAACAAACAACAACAACCAGGAAGTGACGGCAGCCTCAGTGGGACAAAAACAATACGGAGGAGATGTTAGATGCACAGAATCTGATGATGCATATTAATAATAAACCCTGAATGAGCTGCAGGAAGGAAGAGCAGGATGACTTTCTGTAGCATAGAAAATGTAACATAGAAAATGTTCAACTCAATCAGTTTAGTTCCTTTCTGTGAAAGTATTGGACTTTCCTGTTTCTATTTAAGCTCATGAGAAACAGGCAGAAAATAAAAAATATTAACCTCTATTCCTGAAGATCATCAGAAGGAAAAACATTTATTTTATTTCTGAAACATTTAAAAACTGTCAGCCCCGTAACTATGACAACCATTAATAAAACGTGTTCTTTTAAACCTATTTCGCTGTATTGGTGTTCCGTAAAAGTTTAAAAATCAATCCACTGGACTTGGTTTCCAACGTCTGAAGACGTTTCTCTTCCCATCCAGGAAGCTTTCTCAATTCAAAATGTTTGAATTCACAGTGAGAAAGTTTCCTGGATGGGAAGAGAAACGTCTTCAGACCTTGGAAACCAAGTCCAGTGGATTGATTTTTAAACTTTTTTTATGACTGAGAATCTTCACCAGCATACTGTATGGGTCTATTCACACCTTTTGAACTTTTCCATGTTTTTCCACATTAGAAACATAGACTTGTTTTATGTGGTATTATGTATTGCCGTATGAAGAAAATAAATAATTTAAAATATGTTTTAGTGCGCTGTCTAAAAGTATTCAGCCCCTAGAGTTTGTCATCTGCTCCATGCCACCTCAGAGCTTAGCTAGGGGAAGATCTGGAGCAAACAGCATCAAGGTCAGAGGTCAAAGGTTGTAGAGTTTATGACATCATGAAGTCTCACCCGTCCATCTGACTGCGTGTCGGATATGCGTCTTTTATATTTTGTTTGCTTGTAACTTATTTCAGTGTCTTGATGGAGAGTGAGACCAATGTTCCCATCTAGATGCTATCAGCTAGTCCAGAGTTCTGATTGGCTCTTAGAATAATAGCCCCTCCCACCACAGGTCAGCTGCCTTTTCTTGGTTGGTTTGCAGTTTTTCCAAACTAGGGTTAGCCGTAGCCCAGACGGCTAACCCTCCTTCAAACATCTCCAATACTTTCCGCCGCCGGTCTTCTGATGCTGCCTGTTCTAAACTCTAAAGCAGTGAGGGCAACACACCTGAATCCAATATGGCTGCCAGAATAGCTCCTCCCTGTTCCACAGCAGCTGGATTCATTTAAAGATCAAACACGCTGAGTCTGGTTCTACTGGAGCCTTCTTCCTGTTCTAGAAAACTTTGAATCAATCTGACTGGATGATCTGGTGAACTGGAAACTAACCTGAGATGACATGATGTGAATTGGAGCTATAGAAATAAACTGAATTGAAATTGAAACTGCAGGTGAATGTTAGGAGCAGCTGGCTGCACAGCATGGGAGCTGGGTTAGCTGGCATCAGAGTAAAGATGGTGAATAAATATGAACACAACAATTGCATAGTGTTTTGTAAAATCAAAAAAAAAAAAGAAAACTAATGGATTACTGTCATTAACCATTTAAATCTACTGTTATTAAAGTCGT
>NW_015150932.1:447470-450839 GCF_000732505.1 Cyprinodon variegatus | reverse complement strand
TTAGCTGCGACACATGAATCAAGATGCTATGATTGAAAACATTTTTATTGGCTGAATTTAGGTGTTCAGGCTGATGTTTAACTAACTGGCCTGCAGAAGATAACGAAAAAACAAATTTTAAGACGGGATTTTTTTTTTTATTGAAATTTTCTAAATTTTTGGACAATATGGTCTGATAAAGAGAACATTTATATAAACGTTTAAGCCAGAATGATTTGACATTTAAATATGATTTCCCTATAACTTTAATAAGTATGGAAAAATAAAAGAATCAGTGTTTTTCTTACCGCTGCCGTTTCAGTAAATAAATACTGACTTCCGATGTAGGAACAACCAAAAGTGGCGACTAAAGTCACCAGGAAGTTGAAAACCGTCACCACCACGGTTTTTACCGACCGCACTGAGAAAACAGAGAATAAAACCAGTTTAGGTGACAGAATTAAACTCCTTTCAACGTGAAACAGGATCAAGCATCAGAGTCTGACCTTGATGACCCAAATCTGCCAGCGTTCCATTTCGGTTCATTTCCTGATCATAAAAAAAAAAAAAACAATCATTAAAGTAAAACTGATCCCAGATCTCTGATCCCAGATCAGCGCTGCGCGTTAAAAGGACCTGGGTGTTGACGTTACGCGTCATCCTGTTGTATTCTTCATTGGCCAGTTTGGCTTTGATCTTCTCCAGGCGAGCCACCAACTCAGGGTTCTGAAACGACAACCGCAAAGTCCGACTTCATTAACACGGTTCTTATAAAAAAATTATTCAAAATGAAACGTTCAAACATCTAAAACATCCCGCCTCCTGGACGCCTTGGCTCTTTGGGTCCCCCCGGCACTTGCTTCGGTGCTCTGGGGGGAGGGGCGCGTCTTTGGCTCCTCACAACCACTATTGAGCATTTTTCCCTTTGGATAAACTTTACATGCAGTAGTGCACTCTCACAATCACCTACAGGTGCTTGGCTCCAGGTAATTAAGAGATTCACTTCCATACAGAAAGCCCATATTCTGATCTTCAGGTAACACAGAGTACAGTCCCAGATCAGCTTCTCTGATTGGTTGATGCGGCGCGTCCAGCGGCTAAAGTTGCATTTTTCCAATTCCAGCAGCTGCTGCGTTTGCAGCGCGTCAGTTGCTCAGACACGCTGCACCTGCTCCTGGAAACCTGCTGCGTCCCCACGTGATTCAACGGTAAAACACGGCAGCATTTCCCATTGGCTGCTCAGTAGTAGATTACGGCAGCCCGTTTTGAACTTTATTAGCTTAACCGAATATGTAATCCAGATGTCTCAAATGCATTTCTTCCTTCTCAAAATAAAAATTTTAAATATCTGAAAAGTACTTTTTACTAGTAAACATGACGTCCGTTTCTCATTCATGTGTTTTGTGCTTTTACTTCCAGATATCTAAAATAATATTCTTCTGCTGTAAAAATTAATTCTGACAAGGATGAATTCTAATTTCAAATCTCTATAATAGAATTACTGCTAGTCATAATGACAATGTCAGATATCAAAAATGAGTATAACAATTAGAAATCATGAGTAATTGGACCAAATGGCTTTCCATATTTGCTCTCTGGGCTCCATGGATGCACCATGGGGGTAAATGGACCCATCTCCAGTTGAACATTTTTATTCCTATATTTTTATTTTTAGTTTAACAGCATGAGGCGTGTTGATGATGTCAGCATGAGAAGCAGAGCTGTGTTCTTACTCTGGGAGGCTTCTCTACTTCAGGCAGGTGCAGGGAGCTGTCCTCCAGCAGCTGGTGCAGATAGAAAGGCTGGCCTGTCAAAAACACAATCATTAGATTAGCACTGAAGCCTGTTAGCAACAGGAAGTGATGCTATTACTGAACCTTTGTCCTGAAAGTGTTTCTTCAGTTTCCTCGCTGCGCTGAAAGGCAGGATTGTTGGGTTTTTTCCCAGAATGCCCTGCAGCTCTGCTTTTAGTTCTCCGCTCAGAGGAGAGTCTGAGTTCTCCAGCAACAACCTCACCCGACTTCTGAATTTCTCCCCCACCACAAAAGAAGACGCCATGATGCTAAAGCAGCTAGCTCACGCTGAGGAGACCGTTGCTAAGCGACAGAGCGGCGGAAACGGTTCCGCTCTGAGTTCAGAGACACGCGCAGCTTTTTATTCAATGTCCTCTCCTTTTATGTTGGTGTTTAGCAATAGCGTAAAGCCGACATAACAAAAATGTAAGCCGCCATATTGACTGTCTTGTGACATACTAGAATCACGTGACCAGTGTTGTCGTCTTCTTCTTCTTCTTCTTCTTCTTCTTCTTCTTCTTCTTCTTCTTATGGGGTTTTATGGCGGTTGGCAGACTAGTTAAAGTGCATTACCGCCACCAACTGATAAGGAGTTAAACAAGGAAACAAGACTCACCCCCAGAAAAAATAATGATAATAAATAAACAATATATATATATATATAATACTACTACTACTAATAATAAAGAAAATAATATTTTCCGAAATGTTTAACTTAACCCAACATAATAAATACTTCATCACATTCATCCTCACAATTTCTAATTAATCTTTAAGTTATCGTCACTCTGCCATGTCCTTTGGGTCTCTGCTCCAGAGGTTTGAACTTTTCATTTGCTGAACTGTTGGTTTGGGTTTTTCTGACTGGGATTAAATAATTTTTGCATCTTTAGCAGAACTTATTCTGAGCTCTAATTTCACTTTCCTGATCTCTTCAGATCTTTTACTCACTTTACATCCTTGATATGCAGCAGAATGTTCTCCACTACAGTTATAGCATTTCATTTGAACTTCTTTCCCACATTTTCCATGTTTCTGCTCTCCAGCAAACCTCCCACATCATTGTTTTCCCTTACATGCTGCTGCTATATGACCACATTTTGGCATTTGAAACATGTTAGAGGTGGAGGATTACGGAAGAACATTAGGGCCACTGAAAAAATAAAAAAGGTTACTGGTTTTTAAACTTCATTTCACTATCATATGAGGAAAAAAGTCTGAATTCTGACAGCTAACAAACATGTTAGCATCAAGCTGTAGCCATGTCTGTTTTAGAAACTAACTCTCTTGTTTTAATCACCTTCTGCTCTTCCATTAATTAAATTATAATGTATAAATATTTCACTCTACATGACATGTGACCGCTTTTGATGATGCATTCATGGTCCGCTGTTCATCTGGACCCTCATGTTTCCTTATCGGTATGTAGATTAATAGTCTTTTATTTATTTATTTATTTATTTATTTATTTATTTATTTATTTATTTATTTATTTATTTCAGGCAATTACAGGCATTAAAACATGCAAGTGAATGACACTTCATTAATTCAAACTTATGAGTCATATTATAAATAACAAAAAAAAAAAAAAAAAAAA
>NW_015150932.1:445850-447192 GCF_000732505.1 Cyprinodon variegatus | reverse complement strand
TGTTAAATAAATAATAATATAATGTAAATGTTGGTAGTCAAAGTATGTATTGCTAAAGCTTCACAAAATAAAAAAGTGAATTTATTTAAAGGACAAACTGTAGAAGGGCATGGATTTTAGCGTTTAGCTGTCAGGGTTTTACTATTTCTGTTTTTACCGAGCCTGCCCTGAACGCACCACCCGGACTCAGCTGTAGGTTCGTGCGCGCGCTGCGTCGTACTGCGCAGGCAGAAAGCAAAGATGGCCGCCTGTGCGCTACGAAGGGGCTTGCTGAGCGGTGTCAGCAGATACAGCAGGAAACACTCCCACAGAATACTGAGCGTCTCTGACATTAAAGGTGGCGCTGAGGCCAACAAGCCGTGGCTACAATGCCGAGCCTGCGGCCTGCTGGGCGGCGTCCAACAGAGCAGGTTAATGTCGTCACGGTAAGAGACACCGTCCTTCTAAGCTAGCACTCACGCGCGCACCAATGGCTATCGCTAGGTGCGATAAGCTTTCTGTGGCACCAACGCGGCTTTGGCTGTTATTGCAGAGCAGAGCGCTGGATCTGACCGTGTTGTTGTCTTGTTTTGTTTAAAACGTTTTAATTTGGCACCAGAAGAAGAAAGTTGTGCTAGTTAGCCAAGCAGGCAGCGCGTGTTGAGCAACATCTCCCTGATCTGCAGCCTCCGACCTGCTGAGTGGAAACGTTGGATAACATGAAGATCACACCCACCGCTTTATGAAACCAACCTGCTTCACTTTAACGTTTTTCCTCAATCAGGAAGTCATTCTAGGACACTGAGCTGCTACTAGGATCCTCCAAATACTTTAGAGACTTTTTAAAATGTTAAATGTTGGTCTGGATTTCAGTTCTGCTGCTGTTTTTTTTAATTTCTCTCTCATAAATCATTTAGACTCTTTTGAGCTCATCATTCTCCAGTAAACCTTCAGATTATTCATCTCTGTTTATTTGGGAAACGCTGTTGAAACAATTCAGCTTTGTTAGTTATACACACATATAATTATATGCATCCATATGTTTGTATATGGTAGGGGTGGAACGATTCACAAAATCCACGGTTCGGTTCGATTCACGGTTTCGTGGTCAGGGTTTTCGGTTCGGTATATGTTGATTGTTACACCGAAATCCCATAAAAATAATGAATTGTAATTATTTTAAATGATCCGTGGAAACCCTGGATAATTTCCGCATGTTTTGCTGCTCTGAATGTAATCATCTGGCGCATGCTCTCTACCATCTCCAAGGAACTCAGAGCGGAGCGACGGGAGCCACAGTGGAGGCTGTAGGCTTTGCTTTGAGCAGCCGGTCTGGAGCGCTGACGGAGTATGAGGGATTTCG
>NW_015150932.1:443895-445395 GCF_000732505.1 Cyprinodon variegatus | reverse complement strand
TATATATATATATATATATATGTATATATATGTGTTTGTATCTGGAGCGTGTAACCAAAGTAATTTCCCTCCGGGATTATTAAAGTATGTCTGATTCTGATAGCTTAGCCTATTAGCAAATTTAAAGGGGTGATAGAATGCAGAGTTTCCATGTTCATAGATGAATAACGATAGTTCAGTGGGTAAAATGGACGTACAGAGACGTTCAAACCCCATCATCATCCCCTTTCTCTGCAAATCTCACAATTCTAAACTTCCACCATAAAACGAGTGAATCCAATCGAAGCAACGAGTTGACGTAAACTCTGGGACGTTGCCTTAATCGGTTCTGGCCTGGACTTTTATCACGCCCTGAAATGAACATCCAGACCAGCCCACTGGTTCACGGCCCAGGAACATGAATAGATGCAGATGGAAGACAGCAGTTTAGCTGTTTAGCGTACAGGTGGGTTTACTGCTACAGAATTACAAAGCAGGAAGTTTCTCTATAGAAAATGATCCAGAACCGCGGGAGGAAATGCAGCGTTCCAGGCTGACCGGAGGAAGGGGAACATTTTCAGTCTTCCAAAGGATCCAACAGGCAGGGATTATTTTAGTCTATCAGAAGATCGCTGCAAAGTTTGATGCTCAGCTGTTCATTTGCTCGAAGCGTTTTACCAAAGACAGCTTTCAAAATGTTGGACAGTTCAGGGGGGGCTGCTGGGCTGCTAACTGGACCGGACCTCAGCAGACAGCCATCAACCCCCCGTCCTCAGGAGGCTGGAAGGCAGGCAGGGAGAAGCACGGGTCCGCCAGTTTCCAGGCTACCGTCACCCGGTGGGGTTCAGTTGCTCCATCCCCCGCTGGCTCCCTGTTTGCACTACGTGCTGGACTGTTGTCGGCCAAAATCCCGGATGATTTTGAATCCCCAGGTCCAGATACCCTATAGAATCATTCTATCACTGCTTTAAAAAGCCCGATGGTATCCTGAGGATTTTACTACCCATCACCTGATGTTAACAGGTGGAAAAAAAATTTATTTATTTATTTCTTTTATTATTATTTTTTTTTTATACTCTAATAATTCCAGAGGGAAATTAATTCTCTGCATTTAATCCCTCCCCTTGGGGAGCAGTGTGGGATTAAGGGTCTTGCTCAGGGACCCAGAGTGGCAGTCTGTGGGAGTGGGAGATTGAACTTACAACCTCAGGATTCAAAGCCCTATGCCCTAACCACTAGGCCGCCACTTCACTTTTAGAAATGTCAAAGTCCTCTTTGGTTTTGATTATTTTTTATTTTTTAAGCAAATGTTAGAAGTTATTTGAAATAACTAGCAGGCTAGCAACTATATTTACTGCTGTGTTCGGATTAGCTTACGTCTCTGTTCCCCTAATAATCACTCTGGTTCTATGTGCTGGTGAAGATCCTCAGTCATCCAGGTCAGAGTCATTAAAAAAAAATCAAAATCAATCCACTGGACTTTGTTTCCAAGTTTGAAGACGTTTCTCTTCCATCCAGGAA
>NW_015150932.1:440876-441878 GCF_000732505.1 Cyprinodon variegatus | reverse complement strand
GTTGGGATCACCCAGGAAATCAACCCTCACCTTTCCTTTTTCTTTCCTCTCTCCTCATCAGGTAATGTGATCAAAGTTTAAACTTTGGGGCTATTAGTAGAAACAGTGTATTTGTTTTATAATCTGCTCTCTGTACAGATTATCTAAACCTTCATGAGTTTAAACCTGTTTCTGTGACTCGTTAGTTTGGAGGTTTCCAGGTCGAGTCTTTGTCTCTGCAGCGTGACGGAGAACAGCTGGATCATCACCAGAACATGAGGCTGCATTAAGCTCCCTCTGATTTAGCTGTGCTAGCATCAGTTCTGCTACTCTGTTCTGTAATGAGTGACACATTCTTCCAGATGTTCTTCCAGATGTTCTGTCAGCTTTCAGGGTGCAGTTATGCCGTTATTGGAAAGGATGATTTTATCTGCCATCTGAGCCTCCATTGGCTGCATTCAGGGCGCTGACCTACAGCGAGCTGCGGCCATTTTCACACTATTCCCAGTTCTCCAGAATAAAGTGGAAAAGTCCAGAACATTTAGCATCATTTGCTGGGAAAACGTACATTTAGTTTATTCCTCAGTTGTAAAATAATGTAAAGTTGTTTTTATGTCAACAGGTTCACAGATTTCCAGTAAAATCTTCCTCCTTTATTTCCTATCAATGAAGAGCTTTTGGTATTTAGTATTGCATGTCACTGAAAGGTTTAACATTTGACCTTTAGCCCAGAACAGTGGTTAAAAATAGCAACACAGGAGGGAGACTGGATCCAGAAAACAAAACAGGACCTGTGGCAGCTGCCTTCACGTCGCTGCTGAGCCTTTCCTCCTCATAGAAACTGATCAGTCGCTTCGCACAACTGTTCACACCCTTTGAGCTTTTTAGATGGGATCCCATTATAAACAAAAACTTTATTGAATCATGTAAAAATGTGATTTTAGGTCCCCGTCACACCTGGCTGATTTAGCCAGCGTACGCCCGACCTCCCAGAATCTCCTAAAACGCTGGCATACGCTGAAG